>NC_090651.1:254330686-254630686 GCF_040937935.1 Hyperolius riggenbachi | reverse complement strand
AGCTCATACTGAAATGCCCTGACCTGTTTGGACCAGCATTTTACAAAATAGTCAATTGTTCTCTGCAAGCAGGGAGGTTTCCTATCTCTCTAAAAGAAGGAATCATCAAGCCCCTTCTCAAAAAATCCTTCCATGGATCCAGGTGCAATGAGTAGCTACAGGCCTGTCTCCAACCTCCCCTTTTTAGGGAAAGTTATTGAAAAGGCTGACTATCTGCAACTTGAAGCCAGGCTCTCAGCAAACAATATCTTGGACCCACTACAGCTGTGAAACAGCCTTCATCTAGGTCTGCCACGATCTGCTCATGGCAAGGGACAACAGGGAGTATTCCATCCTAATGCTGCTGGATCTCTCAGCAGCTTTTGATACAGAGTTGACCATGAAATCTTGCCCAATAGATTGCAGGAGTACTGTGGCATCAGCGGCTTAGTTCTCCAGGGGTTCAGATCTTTCTTGACTGACGGAACACAAGAGAGTATTCCTAGGACCTGTTATGTCATGTCCACGCACCTTTAAAATTTGGAATCCCGCAAGGCTCAATCCTACCCCCTCTGCTATTGGCAATCTACATTTTACCACTTGGTACAATTATCCAACAACATGGCCTGACGTACCATTGCTATGCTGATGACACTCAGGCTTGTCCTTCAAACCTGGTAGAACTGACCCTACTCCAAAAATAAATTCTTGATTAGCTGAGCTACAGGAGTGGATGACAACTAGTTGAAACTGGATGCTGACAAAACCGAGGTCCATGTTGTCCGAAGCCAGCGCTGAACATCAAAACAGCTCTAAATCAACACGAATGAGAATAGGGAATTTAGACATAAATAGCTCCAACCTTGGTCCATATGCAATTCCACTCTTCTCCTGTGTTTTCTCCTAGGAGATAATTTTTCATCTTCTATTTAAAATAACTTTCCAGCACCTTTTAACTGAAAAAGTACTAAGAAGTAAGTACAAAAGTACTATCAAAATTATTTTGAGCATTTTCTTGCTTGCTGCTGGCTTAACAGGCATTTTATTGACAAATTTAAAAATATCACCTAGGAGAAAACTCAGGTGAAAAAGTGAATTGCATATGGCCCCTGGGGCCATATGCAATTCTCTTTTGCACCTGAGTTTTCTCCTAGGAGATAATTTTTCATCTTTGATTTTAAATAACTTTCCAGTACTTTTCAACTAAAAAAGTACCAAAACGTTGGGGAAAAGTACTAAGAAAATTATTTTGAGCATTTTCTTGCCTTCTGTGGGGCTTAAAGTGCAAGTTTAAAAATATCACCTAGGAGAAAACTCAGGTGAAAAGTGAATTGCATATGGCCCCTTGTGTGCAGCCTTGGTGTGCTAATCGATGGGGAATTGAGCTTCAGAAATCAAATATAGTCTGTATTCAAATATTCGTACTTTCACCTGATGAACATTGAAAAATTAAACATTTCATTCCTCCAGAGGATATTCCAAACCTAATTCACGCCTTTATCATATCACAGCTGGACTACAGCATTGACCACTATATTGGCCTTACAAACAAGGACCTATACCGCCTGCAATTAGTACAGACTGCTGCTGACAAGTTGCTAGCAAACCAACCTCTCCACTGTTACATTACACTGATTTACTGCGCTGGCTACCAGTAAAATGGAGAATACTCTTAAAGGACTGTTGACATTCAAATCCCTATACAATTTGGACCCTTGGTATATGAAGCCCTTGCTGAAACTGCACCACACCTCCCACAACCTCACATCAGCAGGATCCATAAACTTGGTCACTCCCAGAGTGCACCTCAAAACCTTGGGAGCTAAAGCTTTCTGTCATGCTGCTTCTACCCTTTATAACCCCCTACCACACCCAGTAAAGACAGGTATTCAAATCCAGACTGAAAAGCCACCTTTTTAGCCTGGCGTTTGCAGAATTTTTCCTGTGTACCACAATTTAGCATTCAAAAAAAAAATCCAAACGAGATGGTAATCCCTTTCCACACTATACAAAACTAAATATTTTCCTATGAAAAAAAAGCACCAAGATAATTCTCTTTTATTCAACAAAATAACTTCTGACTGTGGTGCTGCAATGAATTCTTTTCCTCAAGGAATAGCCATTTACTAGTCTATGCAATCATGTCAGTACAACAAAGCCTGACTGTGACACATTTCTTAGCACTTTGACTAGGCTGGAGGTTTTCTGTTCCTTCAACAAGTGACACTACAGGTGGGAAGCCCATCTGTTGTTCCTGTCATGATTGTTCCTCTTCAACACCTTAACACCTGTGAGGATAAGGAAGACGGCTGCTTAGTACTTCACCTTACAAACCTGCAGCAGTATTACTGGGAGATGTTTTACAGATTCATTTAAATTCCCAGTACGCATGCAATAAGGGAGCTCACAAGTAAAAATATATAACATTGAAGCTGAACGTAATTCCAGACATTTTTGATAGTCTCTGACAGGTTTATGGCGTATGTCAAGTGTTTATTGTCATTTTATTGCCTGTTTCTCAACTGGTGATATTCTCCATTACTTCCTGTCTCACCCAAAAGTGTAATTGCCTCAGGAAGTTAAAGGATTTCTTCATAGCTGTGTCAAAGACAACAATAACCACAGGAAAGGGAGGTAGCCCTGCCCAATCTGCTTTGGTACCAGGTTTTTAAACTGGAAAACAGGTGCTGAGGGGATGGTCAATTTAAATACAAACAATCATTAACCCTCTGCTCTCAAAACTGTCACAGCAAGCTGGAACCCTAGTACAGCAGAATAACATCAACCAGGTTGTAAAATTGTATTCACTATATTGATATTAGCTTCCAAAATGGTTTGCACAGCGGGACCGAAGGAGACTCAGTGGGACAGAGGGAGGCGCAGGGGGGCAGAGGTAGCACGGGGGCCTTAAAGAGACTCTGTAACAAAAGCCTATAAAAGCCTTATTTCTTCTATCCTATAAGTTCTTATACCTGTTCTTATGTGCTCTGGATTACTGCAGCCTTTTCTAGTTGCACTGTCTCTGTAATATATCTAACCTTCTTTTCTTTGTCAAGCTTTGTCAACCCAGAGAGGATTGCACTGCCTCTGCTGTGATATGGAGAAGTTATGCACGCCCCCTCCACGCCCCCTGCAGGCTCTGTTTGTGTGCTTTGTTCATCCCTCACAGACAGGTCTCTGTTACCAATTTCAGCTTCTCTGAGGGGGGAGGGAGCTGCCCAAGCTGAGAAACCCTGACTGGAGTGCAGATAATTCACTATGTAATAAAAACTTGTAGTATACTGTAACATTATATATATATATATATATATATATATATATATACAAACATCACTTCCTGGTTAGCGGCCATGTTTTTTGTTTGTAAACACTGCCTAAAACTGGCGCTTAAAAGCCAGGATCATGGCGGGGAGTGGAGGAAACGGCAAAGAGGGATCCAGAAGATCACAGTGACTCGATTGGTATGTTTTTTATTGTACAAATCGGACAGTACAAATTCTCTTTAAAGAGGCACAAGATCGCTGCAAGACACCTGTGTCAAGCTATGCTTCACGTTTAAAAGCTGTTATAACTGGAAAAGGATGTTGTACTAAGTAAGAATGAATGTCACTTGGGGGTTGAATAAAACTGATAATGATGTGAGCACAGAAAAGACATTTGTGGTTATTTCATTATAAATGTTATGTTATATTTGTCTGACTTACAAGTGCCTCTTTGATTTGATTGTAAACAAGATGACTGAAATGATTAAAATCTATGTCAAACTGGCCAAACCACTCAATTTCAGTGGGGGTTGAATAATTTTGAACACAACTGTATTTTGAGCCACTCTTGCTGTGTGAAATCTACTGAATCAGTCAGAGCTGTTCCCAATATTCACTACAGGTAAATTATCAGACAAAATATCGTAATCTAAGATTGATCATTTATGTACCAGAATAGTAACAACTCATACAGTCATCTGACCAGAAACAGTGCATTGTACAGCTTGAACTGGAAATAGGAGCAAATTCCTTTTTACAGTGTGTGGGATACTGCCAAGTATTAATCCCAGTAAGACTGTTGTGCTTAGACGCTGTGTGCTGCACTGTGCGTACTTTATAACAAGCACCTAGACAATACACCACCAGGGATGGAGAGGTCTGCATTGCATTACTGTGCATCTCAGTGACCCCCTTGGCAAATAAGCATGCTAAGATGATGTGTCCCAGATGTCTCAAATCTGATTCTGGATCTCAGCAAAAATCTGGCCTCCCATCACGTTCTGCTGCTGCCTCTGCTTATTTTGTATCATCTATTGATCTAGCGGGTATTCCTCTAACAACAAGGCTACTAACCTCTGCAGGATAAAAAGAAATACTTTTCCAGTAACGCATAGGAAGGAGCAGAACTGTTTTTAGTGTTTGTGCTGCCCTAGGTACATGATAAAGTGAGATAACACTGTAGCAAAAAAATTGCAAAAACATATCAGTGCTACACATTTTTTTTCCAGTTTAATGTTATTAAAGACCACCTCCAGTCAAAAAAGGCCTGAATGGCTGTGGCAATACATATATGTACGGTAGTATAGGCATTGTGTACAGTTAGATGAACATATAAAGTTTACATCTGGTACATCATATTCGATAGAACAGACTCATATTTATATCTGACTGTAAGTAACACTTCCTTATTCCTCCTGAAGCTGAAAGCACTGTGCCCACCTCTTCAGCCTGGTTAACTCCCCTGCCCCTCCCTCCCCTGCTGTCTGCCTGCCTGGATCAAATTAATTCTCTTTTTACAGTGTGCAGGAGTGAGAAGACACAGGAAAATTGCTGCAGCCTATCTTATCACGTCTGTCTGCTATAATTCGTATTTCAGATGTCTGTCTGCATAGATTAGATCACAGGGACATGAGGGGTGGAGTTATGACATCAATACCCCAGCATCCTTTGCACCTATGGTTTGGAAAGAAAGAAAAGGTCCAGGGCCCAATTTCACACATGGGGTAGGGATTTCAAGACCATATGTGGAATAAATACCCTGGGGGTGAGAAAATCACACTTTATCGTGTGGGATTTTATATGTCTTGGCAACTTATTAGGTTTAAAGCAAACTGTAATTTATAATTTAGGTACTCTTTAAAAAATACTTTTTCATTTTACTTTTCAGCCAGCTATTAAGCCAGCTATAACTAAATTGCACTTAATCTTAATTATGAAATGTGTATTCTGTGTTTCTTCCCACATGAGTAACCAGATGCACAAAGCAGGAGGTCTATTAATTTTCCACACCTGCACTAGCTGAGTGACTTGCAGCAATATGGACACTCCCAATTACATTTCCCAAGTTGAGAGACAGTGATAGGATCATGTTAGGCAGACAATGGAAGAACTTGTATGATTGTGTGCTTAGAATCAAGGTACTCAGTTTGAAACGACATGTGGCATAAATCGTAGCAATTTGTAAAGCTGACCTGAAATGATTGCTTATTTATATTCTCAACAAAGGTAGAAGTTCACTTTAAAGACAAATACCTGTATGAAATACAGTGGAATTTCACTTTAATGTTAGCAACATTTCCAATGCATTTCATAACCCTTATGGTCCTTATGTATGAGACATTTGACTTCAACTTTAATTAAAAGCTTGCTCCAGAAATGTGTAAGACCTTACCAACACCATCCTCCCTTAAACAGGCAAGGGAAGGCACCTGTTCAAATAAAAACAAAATCAATATATACCTCTCCCGCCTTCTGATCTTCACAGTCACAAGCACACTGTGTTCTTCTTTTCAGCTTACACTGCCTGCACTGCGTGGGGCCTGGTAGTTTTTGCCAGATTCCATCCACTGCGTTCCATTTTAAGGTAGGGAACCCTTCAGCGAGAGTCATGCCCCCTCCTACAAAGCAAAACAACCTCTAATGCAGAACTAGGGAGCAGGAGCAGTGCTGCATTTTATTTGATTGGAATTTTTATTTAAAAGCATGCATTGATTTCTGTGCTTATTTTAACAGACACCTAAAAAAAAAAAAAAGTTCACGGTTGCTATAGTTCATAAAAAAAACTGGGTGAAGTTTTAAGTTGAGATCCCTTTAAATTTTGCTGTATATTTTTTTGTTCCCAGACTCTAGCGCTCCGCACATGTTAGTTATCAGCCTGATTGAGTGGACTACCATTTCTTTACAATGTTTGACATGGGGAGTTTAGTAACACAGTGGGGTTCTGCTGATCATTCCACATAATAACGCTATATGGGGGATAATATGCACCTGAAGAACATGTAGTAGGCATTCAACACTATTAAATTAAATGCAAGACAGTCCAATTCCACTATCTGAGCACAAAGGCCAATAAATACAGCTATATGGGGGATGGGAAACAAACTGATTGCTATGGGGGGGGGGGGGGGGGGTGGGTAGCGATAAAGAACACCTAATACTGCTCTAACTGGGGGATGGGGAGAGCACAAAGACCTTCTGTTACCATAGATTGAATTGCACGTGCAGTCCATATAACAGTCCCACACATTATACTGTACTCATATCCATTAGTACTGCACCCAGTATTACAATTTTTAAGTTTATCTGCTCCATATTAGTTACTTCTATCTGATGCAGTTTGTATTGCCATTTGCATAATAACATTTGCCTATTAAAGACACACAGAGATCCTGCAGACTTTCTACTAACGCTATTATGTAGAGTACCCTTTTAACCATTTCTGCCCTCAGTCGTTTTTCACCTTATGCATCCGAGCAATTTTCACCTCCCATTCACTATAACTTTATCACTAATTATCACAATGAATTGATCTATGTCTTATTTTTTCCTCCACCAATTAGGCTTTCTTTGGGTGGTAGCTAAGAATTATTTTTTTCTAAATGCATTTTAACAGGAAAATTAAGAAAACATTTTAGAAAATTCATTATTTCTCAGTTTTTGGCCATTATTGTTTTAAAATAATACATGCTACCATAATTAAAATTCACACATTTTATTTTCCCATTTGTCCCGGTTATTGCACCATTTAAATTATGTCCCTATCACAATGTATAGCGCCAATATTTTATTTGGAAATAAAGGTCCATTTTTTCAGTTTTGCGTCCATCACTATTTACAAGCTTATAATTTAAAAAATATTAGTAATACAATCTCTTGACATGCATATTAAAAAAGTTTAGACTCTTAGGTAACTATTTATGTGGTTTTTTTCAAATTGTAATTTTTTTATTTATTTTTTTAGTTAAAGAATGTATTTGGGTATTTTTTGGGTGTAGGGGGTAAACAGTTAATTCTAAATGTAATTTATTGTGTTTTATGCAAAAAAAATAAAAAAATGTATGTACATGTAGTTTTACTATTTGGCCACAAGATGGCTACAGTCTTTTTTTAAATTCCCATCCTGTAAGCGAGCACTCTCGCTTACAGGAAGTATTAGGAGGAAGTGTTTTGGGGTTTTTTTGCTCAGAAAGACTGCGGCTTCTTATAAGAAGCTATCGGTCTTTCTAACGGGGACTTAGATCAATTAATGGCTAACGGGGGGCAACACGATATCGCAGCAACACCAGCTGCCTGGACTTGACAATCACGTCCAGACGACTAAAATTATTAAAGTGAACCTGAACTAAGTAAAATGATTTAAAATAACCACATGATGTACCAACAAATGAATATTACAGTTCTTCTCAGAAGCACACCATTTACTTCTAACAACAATTCCTTCTAGTTCTGACAAGATTTTATCAGAACTGAACTATATCAGTTGCTGTCAGTTATATATCAGTTGCTGGCTGATGGGCTCAAATGGGCAATATTACAGTTTAACAATATGCTGACCTGGAAGATGTTAGAAAGTCATTTCCATTTTTAAAATGGAGGACAGAGAATTCCAATGATAATAGTAGACACACAGGATGCAGGAGAGGAGAAAGAGATTGATAAGTAGACTGTGAAAGATGTGTATGCTTATTCTGACTTTTAATTTTCAGCTCAGATTTGCTTTAAAGAAAAGCTAAACATTAGTTGAAAAATTGATCTAACATATCCGTGCTGTGCTAGCCATTTATTAATATAGTGTTCTTCGAAATCATCTTTACTTTTTATTCTGCAGTAAACTATGATTTTCCAGTCGTGGCAGATTATTCAAAACATGCTTACTTGCGGCCATTGTAAGGTACACAGTTTTGTGAACACTAAACTCAGATCTCCCACCCACCCCCTTCCCGGACTCAGGGACACTGTTGTGATGCAGCAGCAGTTAGAGATGCCCCCAGTATTAGTTAGCCCCCAGTAGTTGGTAGCCAGAGGGAGCCCCCAGCGCATGTATCCAGATGTGTCCCTAAGTATACATACCCAGAGGAGCCCCCAGTATTGGGTAGCCAGAGAGTCCCACCAGTATAGACATCCAGAGAGGGAACCCCCAGTATCAGGTAGTCAAAGAGAGCCTCCCAGTATAGGTCACCAGAGAGCTCCCCTGGTATAGGTGGCCAGATAGCCCCCAAGTATTGGTAGCCAGAGAGAGTACTCCCAATATCACGAAGTCAGAGAGAGACCCCTCCCCCAGTACAGGTAGCTAGAGATTCCCCCAGTAGTAGCCAGAGAGCCCCTCCCGCATACAGGTAGCTCGAGAGCCTACCCAGTATAGGTAGCCAGAGCACGCCAACCCCCTCCCCCCAGTAGCAGCCAGAGGCCCCCCAGTAGTAGCCCCCACCCCCAATGCAGAATCTGCCTAAGCCTACCTGTCTACCTAGGACCCACCTATCACAGTTCACAAACCTTTGTGATTTAGGCTCCTTTCACACTGACGTTGTGTCAGACGAAATATTTGCATGGCAAAAACAATGCAATTATAATGTAATGGTACGTTCACATTGGCACATTAGCAGTACTGTATAGTGCAATATAATCCATCAGAATAACCCAGGGCATGCTGTGCAGTACCAGACAATGTGCATGTATAAACTTGCAATAAAGCAAAGTTTTATGTAGTTTTCCCTGCTAACTTTTCAATCCTGTTTTTACAGGGTATGCAACACAACACTTGTGAAACTGGCCTGAGGCCCCTTTCACACTGGCACGGTGCGTTGGCCGATTAGGCAGCAGGCCAACTCTACGCCAGTGCAAGTCTATGGGGCATATCATACCTAGTGCAGTGCAATGCAGCCTGGCTGAAGTGCCCGATTCGCCACCAGAGCAACAGCGTTTTGCTGGGCAACATGTGCGGTGAAGTTCGGCAAACCAGCAGTCATGTAAGTTTATGGCAACTCAAAAGTAGGGCGGCACGCATGCGCGTAAGCGTATTTTTTTCAATACAATGGGGGAAAAAAAGACACTTCCAAACAATATGAATTCTGGCCACAGGAAGTGAGTGCAAGAGAGCCTCACTTCCTGCTTGGCCTGCGGCCAGAATGGAGATTACCATGTACCGCCGCAGTAATCTGCATCTGCTTTTTTTTGCGTCAGCCGATTGCACCACTACCGGGGGTATATTGTGGTTTGTTAGCCTTTGCATGCAATGCATCTGGCTCTATGAGTTCCTCACCATTAATGAATGTGGCTCTTCTGTTAGCTGTGCATGTCCTTTACTGTATTCTGTGTCATAAGGGTGTGTAATGCTTTGCAAAATTCCTTCTATGGTATTTTTTAAAGCGGATCTGTCATCAAACGTTACACTTCACATGAATTAATAGGTAATGGTTCCCAATTGCCAAACTTCATTAGTATTTTGAGTACAAATTGCCCTTTTTCTTATACTGAAGAAATAAATAGTTCCCATGTGTTTAATCCTGTCACACGGTGCAAAACATTTCTAATTTTGTGTTTCTTGCTTTGTTACCCTTTGTAGAAAAAAAAAAAGTAATAATAAGTCGTAAAAAAAAATAGCTGGCATTTTATTTTTTATTTTTTTGCTACTTTAAAGGGCCAAATGTGCTCAAGTGCATTATCAAAGGAGTTGAGCATTCATAACCAAATGTAAAAAGTGCCCACTAGCGTCCCTTCACCACTTGGGCTCCCTGGCGACGAGGAGCAGGCAGAAAAGAGAGCGCCAGAAGGAAGTGAGTCTCCTCTGCTTGTCAATGAGAGGCAGCGGAGGAGGATAAGGAATGTGTGGCGGACAGCGAAGATTTGATGCTATCTGTAATCTTATTATTCGTTTCCAGCCTTCCCTCTCAGATTCCTCCAACGTATCCCCAGCTTGTACATAGCGTGAGAGCAGTATTGGCACACGCTCACCCTGCACGCTTTGCTTTCACACACTGTTCCACCACAGAAACACCACACTCCGCAAAAATGCTGCAGTTTGTGAGAAATGAAGCTGAAGGGGGAGTCTATTTTTCCTGTATTTTCTTCTGTGTTTCTGTTTTGTTTTGGTTCTTTTTTCAACTCTATTAAAGGGTACTTGTAGTGAGCGAATATGAAAGTTGCTATTCCTATCTCATTTTATTCAATGGGATATTGCTTAGTTGTTATGCTGATGTTTTAACTTCAGAGTCAACAATTCAGGCAATGGAGTCACAGCGAAGTCAGAACACCTGCTCTGCATACTGCAGCATTTAGTATTCGGGGCGCATTATTAATTCTACACCTAGGCACAGGGGTATTGCCAGGCACAACATAAGAAGAAAAGTGTGCAATGTGTAGTACGCTGTGGTAAAAAGTAGGCATGGTCAAAACACTTTGTGGATGGAGGGCAGGGGCATAACAATAGACCCTGCAAGGGATGCAGCTGCAAGGGGGCAAAGAAGCTGCAGCGGGCTCCGTAGGTGGAGAAGTTTATTTTCCCTGTCCTGAGAGACTGACAACTAAGGGTACAGGGAGAAAAAGCTTTCTGCTCTCTGCACAGTTGTTCTAATGACTGCATCTGCTCAGCCACTGGTAAGGAATCACACAAAGTTTTGTAGACAAATATTTGTAGACAGTCCCTATTCAATGTGCAGCAGGGTGTTGTGTACAGCCCCCCCCCCCCCCCCCCCATCCCCAAGTGCTCTGTACTGTAGTGATGCTGGAGAAGTCTGCAGACAGTGCTGCTCCATCAGAGGAGGACAGAGTGAGTGTAATAAGCTGAGGCTGGGAGCACACTCGTCTGTCGGTTTTCTGTATGCAGTCTCTGCCCACCATGTGTGTCTGTATGTGTGAAAACATGCACTTTTTTCACAGAAGCTAATGTAATTGATAGAGAAAATGTGTGCAGTGCTTCACTGCTGTATGTTTTTATCTGCATAGGGAAAACACATTCAAGTGTGCACTAGCCAATTGATTAATATTGGTTTTCAGTTGACCTGTGCAGAAAGCGAGGGTGGTTGAGGGGCCCCCATCCAAAGTTTTGCAGGGGGGGGGGGGACCCAGTGATTTCTTGTTACGCCCCTGATGGTGGGCATATAATGGGCAAGGTTACATGCTGTAGCTACAGTTTAAAGTGCTAGACTTATTTTGCATATAATACACTAGCTGATGGCCCAGCGTTGCCGGGGTATGTATTTGGCTGGTGTTGGCTCAGCCCACTTTTTTTAACCCTAACACACAATTACTCAATTACTCAGTGAGCTAGTTTGTAAGCTTTGAGGTCTTTGGGATCAATAATTTGCACTGAAATGAAACAAATTTGATTGGCTGTGGCTCCACTCCCTTTCCTGAATTTGAACCCCAGTCACCCAATGACCCACTGTACCAGGTTGAGGCTTGTGCCATTAACAGTGCAAAAATGGCAGCAATTAACCACTTCAGCCTTCAGTCGTTTTCACTTTATGCATCCGAGCAATTTTCACCTCCCATTCATTAGCCTATAACTTTATCACTACTTATCACAATGAACTGATCTATATCTTGTTTTTTTCCGCCACCAATTAGGCTTTCTTTGGGGGGTACATTTTGCTAAGAGCCACTTTACTGTAAATGCATTTTAACAGGAAGAATAAGAAAAAAATGGAAAAAATTCATTATTTCTCAGTTTTCAGCCATTACAGTTTTAAAATAATACATGCCTCCATAATTAAAACTCATGTATTGTATTTGCCCATATGTCCTGGTTATTACACCGTTAAAATTATGTCCCTATCACAATGTATGGCGACAATATTTTATTTGGAAATAAAGGTGCATTTTTTCCGTTTTGCATCTATCACTATTTACAAGTTTAAAATAAAAAAAAAAATTAGAAATATTTCATCTTTACATTGATATTTTAAAAGTTTAGACCCTTAGGGAAATATTTACCGTACATGTTTATTTTTTTTATTGTAATGTTTTTTTTTTTGTATTAAACATTTTATTTGGGTATTTTTGGGAGGGTGGGATGTAAGCCATAGTTTTATAATGTAAATGTGTCTTGAGTTTTATTTTGTTCACTTTTAGTTGTAGTTTGTTTACATGACGTCACTCTAAGCGTAACATACGCTTAGAGCGACGTATGGGGGACGTTACAGCCAGAAAAAGCGCAGCTTCCGAGAGAAGCTGTCGCTTTTTCAGCGGGGAAGAGGAATCAGTGATCGGGCACCATAGGCCGATTCACTGATTGCCAGGCTAACGAACCGCGTCAGGGAGCGTGCGTGCACGCGCGCGATCGGCTGCGGGAGCGCGCGAACGCGCACTTGGCCTCCTGGGCGTAGCTAGTACGTCCAGGAGGCCACAGTAGTTAAATATTCTCCTTGAAAATCAATAGGTGAATTTTGATTGGCTTTTGTAGGCTCCATCCACTTTTCTAAATATTAATCCCAGTCACCCAGTGACCAACTGTGCAAAATTTGAGAACCCTGCCATTAACAGTGTAAGAATGGCTGCAGTTTAACCACTTGAGGACCCACCCTTTACCCCCCCTTAACGACCAGCGCTGTTGTAGCTGATCTGTGCTGGGTGGGCTCTGCAGCCCCCAGCACAGATCAGTGTGCAGGCAGAGCGACCAGATCGCCCCCCTTTTTTCCCCACTAGGGGGATGATGTGCTGGGGGGGTCTGATCGCTCCTGCCTGCGGGTGTTGCGGGGGGGGCACCTCAAAGCCCCCCTCCGCGGCGAAATCCTCCCCCTCCCTCTCCTACCTGGCCCCCCCTGGAGATCCGGGTTGCACAGGACGCTATCCGTCCTGTGCAGCCAGTGACGGGACGTCCCCTGTCACATGGCGGCGATCCCCGGCCGCTGATTGGCAGCGCCGTACAAATGTAAACAAAGCGGATTATTTCCGCTTGTGTTTACATTTAGCCTGCGAGCCGCCATCGGCGGCCCGCAGGCTATTCACAGAGCCCCCCGCCGTGAATTGACAGGAAACAGCCGCTCGCGCGAGCGGCTGCTTCCTGATTAATCAGCCTGCAGCTGGCGACGCAGTACTGCGTCGCTGGTCCTGCAGCTGCCACTTTGCCGACGCGCGTTATGAGTGCGCGGTCGGCAAGTGGTTAAATGTTCCCAGTGAAATTTATTTGTCTCTGCCCACTTTTTGTTTATGGGGATAAAAAGTATCCTATATGTCAGGGGTCCCCAACCTTTTTAAGCCCGGGGCCCACTATCCCGACCAAACTTTTCTCTGAGGCCCCCCCCCCCCCGGGGGGAGGGGGGCGTGGTTAGTGGTGGCGGCGGCCCCCCCCCCCTCTTTTCCCTGATTTTGAGTGTAGTATATAGGTAAGTAGGTATCTAGATAAGTAGGTATTTAGGTATAGTTGCCCCCAGTATAGGTAGCTAACACAGTTGCCCCTGTATAAGGACTATAGTTGCCTCAGTATAGTTAGTTAGGTAGTATAGTTACCCCAATATAGTTAGTATAGTTACCCCAGTATAGCAAGTACAGTTACCACACTATAGCAAGTACAGTTACCACAGTATAGCAAGTACAGTTACCACAGTATAGCAAGTACAGTTACCACAGTATAGCAAGTACAGTTAGCACAGTATAGCTAGTACAGTTACTACAGTATAGCTAGTACAGTTACCACAGTATAGCAAGTACAGTTGCCACAGTATAGCAAGTACAGTTGCCACAGTAAAACTAGTACAGTTAGCCCAGTATAGCAAGTACAGTTAGCCCAGTATAGCAAGTACAGTTAGCCCAGTATAGCAAGTACAGTTAGCCCAGTATCGCAAGTACAGTTAGCCCAGTATAGCAAGTACAGTTAACCCAGTATACCTAGTACAGTTAGCCCAGTGTAGCCAGTACAGTTAGCCCAGTAGTTACCCCAGTATAGCTGCCCCAGTGTAGCTAGCAGAGGTGCCCTCTCCCCCCCCCCCCCCCCCCCGCGGCCGCCGCTCCTGTTACCTTATGAGCGGGCGTCCGCTTCCTTCCTTATATTCCTCCAGCCTCGGCTCTCCTCTTCGCAGCATGTCGTATTACAGCAGCGCTTCCTGCGCGGGTGCTGTAAGGAGGGAAGGAGGTGCGGTAGCGGCTTCCTGTAGCGGCGATACGCATTACCGTTACTATGGGAACCGCTGTCCCGGCTCCCTTTGCTCCTTACAGCAGCCGTGCAGGAAGCGCTGCTGTAATACGACATGCCGCGAAGAGGAGAGCCGCAGCTGAAGGTATATAAGGAAGGAAGCGGCCGCCCGCTCATAAGGTAACAGGAGCGGGGGGAGAGGGAGAAGCCGCGGCCCCCCAGAAATCTGCCCAAGGACCCTCAGGGGGCCACGGCCCCCAGGTTGGGGACCCATGCTATATGTCATTCCAGGTAACGTACTATGTGTGTGGCAAATTTCATTCAAATCCGTTCAGAAATTGTTGCATGATTGAGTAACAAACCCAAACATCCAAACTTTTGCATTTATAAAATTAGTGAGATTAGTAAGATACATATGCTTACTTTATGTTCACAATATTATCTTTATCTCCATAATAAAGCAGAGAACAGTAACAACAGAAGCTCATGTAACAAGTTACTGCAATAGTATATGTAGCCATTACAGGCTGCCTTCTAAAACATGACAAGCACAGCAATCCATAATGTGACATTCGTTATGTGCAACAATGGCAGCCTCTCCACACAACATGCCCAGTCATCATGTCACTTTATAACATATATAACCCTTATGTCCTCCCTATCCATAACAACATATTTTATAGATAACCTGTCCTGTAGTGCTCCCCACTGTAGTTACTACTATTATAGTCCCCTACCTTAAAGCAAATGTGAAGCAAAAATAAACTTATGGAATATTGAATTGTATGTGTAGTACGGATAATAAATAGAACATTAGTAGCAAAGAAAAGAGTCTTGTATTTGTATTTTCAGTTACATAGCTTTATTTATAAGGGCTGGTTCACACTTGCTTTAAAAAATGTACCCATTCGGGATGTTTTTTAAGCTCCACTTAAATGCAGGAAGCGGATCCTATGTGAAAAATAGGATCTGCTTCCACTTGTTAAAAAACACGGATCCATTCGCTATGGAACGCGAGACGGAAAGCAGAGTCCCAGCTTGGCACATTTTCCGGACCTGACAGGAAAATTGTCCATTGAAAGCCTATGAGAATGGACACTATTCATTCTCACTTGGCTAGTCGCCACATCTGTGTTGCCTGTTTCGATCGCTGCTGTGACGTGATACTCACGTGTCCATCCATCCTCACTGCTCGGTCCCTTCTCAACAGCCAGCCCAGTGGTGGGTATTAGTATGGAGAGCTGCATTGGGCGGCAAAATACCAATGGGAATCCTCAGCAACAGGGAGAATTCTCATTGATTCATGTTGTACCAATGAAAATTCTCCCTGATGCTAGAGAGAATTGGCCTGCTGCAGCCTATGGAGAGCCCCGTGCTTCTGCTGGCCCCCAGGCTTTTTAGAAGGGACCGAGCAGCGGCAGCGGGACAGGTGAGCGGCGATGCGTAAGAGCGGACTTGATTGGCGCAAGAACGGATGAGGTGCGGAACGGAAGGGTTTAATCTTTGCATGCGGATGCAAAACGGACAGAACGTATCCGCCACGTGGATGCACTTATTGTTTCTGTTCTGCATCAGCTCAAGTGTGAACCGGCCCTAACATTGCATCAGACTGTCACAGTTGCGGTTTAGAATCCACACTCTGAACCTTTTCCAATATTTCCATATTTTCTCCTAAGGTTTCTCGTTGGAGATATTTTTTTATCTTCTGTTTGAGGCCTCTTTCACAGTAGGACGTTGTTTTTTGATGCGACATTACGCAACGCCCCCAAAAAGGTGCACCGCACCTCAATGCCCTGTTATCGTCACATACAGTAGAGCATACAGGCAATAAAAAGTATGCTTCCAAGTCATTACTGGGCATGTGCAAACAGTCTAACGCAGCTAATAAAGTGTATAATGTTTGGGTTCAAGGTACGTTTGTAGTTGCTGGGGGGGCTCAGCGCATCTCTGATGGAGGCCATTCGGAGGCGGCCTGGTGTTGCGCTGATCCACCTTTTGCGCAATTTTCAATTTTCGATTTTATTTGATTAGCCGCACCCAGGCTATGCATATACATAGGTTAGGATTTAGTTAGTGTTAGGCCCCTCCCATGGAGGATTGACTTCTTCGCAGTGGGAGGGACGAGTACTTAATAGGTTGCATGCAAGCTGTTAATGGAAACCAACATCCTCCTCTAGTGGTAGACAGGTCATGTGTATGCTCGGTGTGTATTCGACCCCACAAGTGGGGCTTGCACTCTTCTGCAGGTAGGCACTAGTCTGTTTTTAAGTAGCGCTGCTCATTTCCTTGCTATGTACTAATGTAATTCGTTTTTGGTCAGCTGCTCCCACTTAACAGCCATGCTTTTGGTGTATATGCAGAGCTTCTGTTTGGGTTCAAGGTGCGTTTGTAGTTCCTGGGGGGGCTCAGCGCATCTCTGATAGAGGCCATTCGGAGGCGGCCTGGTGTTGCGCTGATCCACCTTTAGCGTATTTTTACAGCAGATGCGTTTTTCAAGCGTTTTTCTTTTGCGTTTTATGCAAATTACTAGGAAGTCAACAGGAAGCAGAAATACATCATAAAACCATTTTTTTTAAAACCAAAAACGCATAGAAAAACGCATGTAAAAGGCATACCATTGCGTTTTTATTGACTTTCATAATGTGCGTTTTTGCTGCGTTTTTGAAGATTATGCAACAAAATATGGGTTTTTGAAAACGAATGCGTTTTTGAAATGCGTTTTTTCCTGCGGCCCATAGACTTCCATTAGTGGCAAAAATACAGCGTTTTCAGCAATGCTAGTGTTTCTGCTAAGTGTGCATCCAGCCTCAAGCTTTAAAACAAAGCAGAAGTCATGATCCTTTGAACTTTCTTGCTGTAAAACCTTACCTCAAGCTGTCTCTCACTATTTCTTGGCTGTTTAAGCTCTTTTGCATAGATAATAACTCAAGGTTTATAACTCTTCAAATACTGGAAAACAGAAAAGGACTTAATTTCTTAGTAGGGCTAGTATTGTATGTATGTTTCTCTCATAATTTCCCATGTCATTTCAGATTCACTTTAAGTTAAAGTGAAACTATTTAAAAGGTGTACTACCTTCTGTTATAGCGTCCCTCCATTATAGTGCTTTCAGCAATAGCGCTGACTGACCTGCTACAATGTTGTCCGTTCTATTTCTCTGCATTGCACTCCCTTCATTATAATCTCCCCTGTTTTAGTGCCTCAAGTTGTAGTGTCCACTATTATTGTACCCCCACTTACTGCCCTCCCTCTATAGCGCCTTCTTACAGTACCCCTAAATTATATTCACCCCTTTATTTTGTCCCTCTTATAGTAACCCTCTATTATAGTGCCTCTGTTATAATGGCCTATAGTACCTAATTATTACAGTGGCCTGTTATCGCGCCCCAGATGTGTTACTAGTTATAGTGCTTCTTTTATAGAACCCTCAGTTATATTTCCCCTGTAAAAGTATCCTGGTAGAGTACCTCCAGTTATAGTGCTCTCCACTGTAGTGACCCCCAAACACGTGCATAACAATAGCCCCCGTGACCCTCTTGAATGCAGTGGGGGAGAGGGGGTTCAAGGGCTATGGGGCATGCTCCTCCACCCTCCTCTCTTGAAAAAGTGCAATAGAGCTATGTAAATATATTTACCTGCTCTCATCGCATCGGGTCTCCATATCTCCCAGGAGCCACTCGATCTATGCTGCACGCCTCTGGCTCCCAATTACATGACATGCATCAGGAGCCAGGCAAGTAACAGAGTGAGCGTCTTCCAGGAGGAAGAGAAGACCAGAAGTGCAGGGCTCTTCTAGCTTCAATGGGGCCCTAGGGCAAAGATAATGGACCCCCAGTATAGTCAGAAGTGTCCCCCAGGATTAGGTAGCCCCCCAGTACCGATAGCTAGATGTGCCCCACAGGGTTAGGTAACTTCCCCTCAGTACAGATAGCTAGATGTGTCCCCCATGGTTAGGCCTCCCCCCTCCAGTATAGATAGCCACACATGCCCTCCATGAATAGGTAGCCCCCCTACCCGCAATATAAATAGCTAGATGTACACCCCGCCCCAGGATTAGGCTGCCTCCCTCCTCCATATGCAGAGCAGTGCGTATTGGGAGAGACGAGGGTATAACTCACCTGTCAGCGATGCTGGGAAATTCAGAAAGTTTTCCCCACTTCACACAGTCACAGCATCTGACTTCTCCAGCAGCACAGTACTGAGATACGAAACTTTAGGGTAGCAGAGAGGAGATGCTAGACCAGTGGTGCTCAAACTGAATGCGGCCCCCTGAGGCTTTTTTACCGGCCCCCACACACAAAATGTATTACTTATAGATGCGGTCCGCTGCATCTTTAAATATTGGTGGCCCGCATATACAGTGGTTTGCAAAAGTATTCGGCCCCCTTGAAGTTTTCCACATTTTGTCATATTACTGCCACAAACATGAATCAATTTTATTGGAATACCACGTGAAAGACCAATACAAAGTGGTGTACATGTGAGAAGTGGAACGAAAATCATACATGATTCCAAACATCTTTTACAAATAAATAACTGCAAAGTGGGGTGTGCGTAATTATTCAGCCCCCTTTGGTCTGAGTGCAGTCAGTTGCCCATAGACATTGCCTGATGAGTGCTAATGACTAAAGAGAGTGCACCTGTGTGTAATCTAATGTCAGTACAAATACAGCTGCTCTGTGACGGCCTCAGAGGTTGTCTAAGAGAATATTGGGATCAACAACACCATGAAGTCCAAAGAACACACCAGACAGGTCAGGGATAAAGTTATAGAGAAATTTAAAGCAGGCTTAGGCTACAAAAAGATTTCCAAAGCCTTGAACATCCCACGGAGCACTGTTCAAGCGATCATTCAGAAATGGAAGGAGTATGGCACAAATGTACCTACCAAGACAAGGCCGTCTACCTAAACTCACAGGCCGAACAAGGAGAGCGCTGATCAGAAATGCAGTTAAGAGGCCCATAGTGACTCTGGCGGAGCTGCAGAGATCTACAGCGCAGGTGGGGGAATCTGTCCATAGGACAACTATTAGTCGTGCACTGCACAATGTTGGCCTTTATGGAAGAGTGGCAAGACGAAAGCCATTGTTAACAGAAAAGCATAAGAAGTCCCATTTGCAGTTTGCCACAAGCCATGTGGGGGACACAGCAAACATGTGGAAGAAGGTGCTCTGGTCAGATGAGACCAAAATGGAACGTTTGGGCCAAAATGCAAAACGTTATGTGTAGGGGAAAACTAACACTGCACATCACTCTGAACCCACTTATCCCCACTGTCAAATATGGTGGTGGCAGCATCATGCTTGGGGGGTGCAACTCTTCAGCAGGGACAGGAAAGCTCTGGTCAGAGTTGATGGGAAGATGGATGGAGCCAAATACAGGGCAATCTTGGAAGAAAACCTCTTGGAGTCTGCAAAAGACTTGAGACTGGGGCGGAGGTTCACCTTCCAGCAGGACAACGACCCTAAACATAAAGCCAGTGCAACAATGGGATGGTTTAAAACAAAAAATGTTCCATGTGTTAGAATGGCCCAGTCAAAGTCCAGATCTTAATCCAATCGAGAATATGTGTCAAGATCTGAAAACTACTGTTCACAAATGCTGTCTATCTAATCTGACTGAGCTGGAGCTGTTTTACAAATAAGAATGGGCAAGGATTTCAGTCTCTGGATGTGCAAAGCTGGTAGAGACATACCCTAAAAGACTGGCAGCTATAATTGCAGCAAAAGGTGGTTCTACAAAGTATTGACTCAGGGGGCTGAATAATTACGCACACACCACTTTGCAGTTATTTTTTTTTTTTTCATTTTTTCAATCATGTATGATTTTCTTTCCACTTCTCACGTGTACACCACTTTGTATTGGTCTTTCCAATAAAATTGATTCATGTTTGTGGCAGTAATATGACAAAATGTGGAAAACTTCAAGGGGGCCGAATACTTTTGCAAACCACTGTAGAATAGCAGTTCTGGCATCACCCTTCCACATTGAAGCCAGAAAGCAATAATTTGCTGGCTTCTGGGTTAATGGGTGGAGGGGATGACTTGCAACAAGCATAATCACATATATTTTGGTCAGTGCTGTGCAGAAATGTTATGGTTCCTTTGCGAAGGAGAAATGGAGGGTTATACTGTATACGTTGCTGCAGTGATTTAGTGAGATTGTGCTGCAGGCTTTTGTAGGCCATTGGGTGAAAGCATGTACCTGCACATGCTGTGTTGGAGGGCATACTACCTGCACATGCTGTGTTGGAGGGCATACTATCTGCACATACTGTGTTTGGGGGGCATACTACCTGCACATACTGTGTTGGAGGGCATAGTACCTACCTGCACATGCTGTGTTGGGGGGCATACTACCTGCACATGCTGTGTTGGAGGGCATACTACCTGCACATGCTGTGTCGGAGGGCATACTATCTGCACATACTGTGTTGGGGGAATACTATCTGACCTTATTGGGTTGGGGGTCATACTATTTGCACATGCTGTATTGGTGGCATAATAACTGCACTTGCTGAGTTGGGGGGCATACTACCTGCACATGCTGTGTTGGGGGCATACTACCTGCACCTTAGCACAACATCTGCTATGGTTAAATGGGAGACATGAGGACTGTCCATGTTAATAGGCGCTTTCTACAATACCTAGGCTCAATGCTATGTTTTTCTACATCATTTTATGTATACTCCGTCCCCCCAGCAGTCTGAAGTATGTTGACCCCGGCCCTTGACTGACAAAGTTTGGGTACCCCTGTGCTAGACTGTATGAGGTTGAGAGGACTTTCTGTACTTCCTGGGCGACGCTGACAGGTGAGTTGCACCCTCAGCCCTTCTGTTGCGCAATGGAAGATGCTTGGGGGGCCCCCTTGGGCTCTAGGGCCGGGGGGGGGGGGGAACATTTGTCCCCCTTGCCTTAATTGTAGCGCTGGCCCTGCGGACGTGACAAGACCAGGTAAATATAGTCACACTTTTCCGCTGCATACTGCAACAGGGAAAGGAGGAGGATCATGCTGCAAGGAGCCCCATGATTGTTGTTTGCTAAGGGGCCCAGAGGGTTATAGTCATGCCCCTGTCCACAAATTAGTGCCTTCTGTTATACAATCCCAGTTATTTTGCTCCACCCCAAGTTCCCCCTATAGCATTACATACTGTTATTTAAACAAGCAAAATACTATAAGGCCTGCAAAATAGCACCACACATAATTATGCAAAATTAGTATTACAAATATAATTATTATAATACTACTTTTGCATACTTATGTATAACCCTCTGGGCCCTTCAGCAAACAACAATCATGGGGCACTTATTGCTGAGTGCAGAGGTTACTTTCCATTACATACTGTTGTAGCGTCCCAGTTACAGTTACAGAAATGGCAAACAAGTCATCTTATAAGATTAGTTACCAATCCAAGATTCTGCTTATATTGCTTTGTGTCTTCCTTCAGAGTCCCCCCCCCCCCCCCGCCGCTCGGGGCATGCTCTCCCTTTATGCTGGGACCCTATAGGGACCCCAAAGGGACATGTTCGGGTTGTTCGCCCATCACTATGGCATCTACTAATAGAGTACCGTACTTCAGGTAATACAGCGCAAATATTCGTTCCAACAGGGATAAGCTCCTAACGCACTTGTTAAAATATAACTTTTTTTTATTATACAATAAAATCTCATATAGATTGGGCGACATATAAACACATATACATATAACAAGAGTTTTGTGTTTGATACAGCACACAGCACATGGTCACAGCTGTGTGTCAGAAATACAAAAGGTCTATCTTAAAAGAGAGGAACAATAGGTTGTACATGTACACACGCCTAACCTATAGAGTGCCCTATAGGGTAGTGGCACTGCCAGCCAGCCAGTCAAAATTGCCACCCCTAGATCTGTGCACGAATACCTCAAAAAAATCCTCTGTAGACCTCATTAAACTGACAAGTTTGTGGTGAAGACAGTTAATACATCAACAATCAAAAGTACACCCATAACGCATATGCATGTCTTCACCACAAACTTGCTACCAATTACCCAGAGCATCCTGCTCAAACTCCTAGCCCAATCTTGCAAAGCTTCACCTAAATTGTCCCTTACATACATTTCCTTAGTAATTTACCATCCTACCCTCAATCTCTGCTCCTCAAATTAAAGGGACTCCGAGCAGTGCAGAAACTATGGAAAGATGCATATCATTTTAAAGCTCTCTTTCTCCTCTTTCCAATGATATATAAACCACCGCACTAAGCATTTTAGTTTTCGCTATATTCGCAATTGAAATTGCCTCGGCCGCGATTTCGATCGCGAAAATAGAGAAAACTAAAAGGTGTAGGGCGACGATTTAGGTGTTGTCAGAAAGAGGAGAAATAGAGCTTTAAAATTATATCCATCTTTCCATAGTTACATTGTATTACACAGGACGACACTTTCCCCAGTGTCAGCAGCTCCATTCAGCAGAAAAAGTCGCCCTGTGTAATACAATGTAACTATGGAAAGATGCATATCATTTTAAAGCTCTGTTTCTCCTCTTTCTGACGACACCTAAATCGTCGCCCTGCGCCTTTTAGTTTTCTCTATTTTTGCGATCGAAATCGCGGCCGTGGCAATTTCAATCGCGAAAATAGCGAAAACTAAAAGGCGTAGGAAGGCGGTTTATATATCATTGGAAAGAGGAGAAAGAGAGCTTTAAAATGATATGCATCTTTCCATAGTTTCTGCACTGCTCGGAGTCCCTTTAAACCCTAATATCCTCATATATTCAGCAGTGGTGCCTGGGAGACATCTCGAGCTCACTCCAACCTGAATTATCGCAAATTCTTTCTGTTTTAGGAAAGCAAATTTTTGTTTTTCTTAACATCTTAGTAAGGGGGCTTTTAGGACCATTGTAGTCCCTTACACACTCCAATGAGTTCTGGGTCACCATGAGCTTGCTGGTTAGTCTGTACCTCTCGGTTTACAAGCCCTACTCCATAGAGCCAAATTAATCCATGCCATGCACTGATGAGGATCAAACAATCCGAAACAGTCTGTATGCATGTTGGATTATTATGGCTCTGTACAATTTAACAAGCTGACACATCATTGCATTCCAGCGGTTCTGGAGGTGTGTTTAGCTTCTAAGGGTACAATGGTTAATTTGCATATATTCAGCAGTGGTGCCTGGGAGACATCTCGAGCTCACTCCAACCTGAATTATCGCAAATTCTTTCTGTTTTAGGAAAGCAAATTTTTGTTTTTCTTAACATCTTAGTAAGGGGGCTTTTAGGACCATTGTAGTCCCTTACACACTCCAATGAGTTCTGGGTCACCATGAGCTTGCTGGTTAGTCTGTACCTCCTCAGTTTTGGTAACCCTTTCATCCATGATTTACGAATTTCATCCCTGCTTTAAAAAATCTCTTCCACATCTTACCTGCCATGCTCTGAGTTTGATTGTAAGCTCACAAGCTCACAAGGGCAGGATTTTCAACCTAGTGTTCCTCGTCTCTGCAATACTGATTCTATCAAATAAATATTTACCTGTATTGATGTGTATCATCATATCACATGCATGAACTATGTGTGTAGTTTGTTCTTAGTTTGCTGTATGTTGTACCATGTGTAACCTATATACTGTATGTATTTATGGTCCTTGTGACTGTTTGTATTGTATTCTGTAGAGTGTCAGGGAAGATGATGCTTCATAAATAAAAATAATAATTGTGAGGATAAGATTTTAAAATATGTACAGAATAGAATAGATAGATGAATTTGAAAGAGTTCAGATTTCAGAGTATGATTACTTACAAGGCAGGGAGGAACAGGGAGTAGCTGGGGAAATTGGATTGTAGGAGCTCAGCTTCTCAATTGTGTGGGTTTGTACAGCAGTTGGAGACTTCAGGGAACAATCCAATCCAGCTTATATCTCAGCCATCCAGAGTTATTTACATATTCTGCTGATTTGGAATCATTGCCAGGGATGTAACAATGGAGGATCCCCATGTAGTTTGTTTTCTCTCTCTGTGTTAATATATTTAAAGATACACAAATCTTAGACAAGATATGGAGGAGCTCTAGAGAGAAACAGCCATCTCAGGGTGTGCTCACCATTTCTATCTTCAGGTGTGTCTGTATTCTTGTATTTGTGAAATCTTGGCCATTGTTAGGAAAATATAAATAGCCATGCAGAAAATGTTCCTTTTAAGTGGGGAGATTGCTCAGGTTAATCATCTCATAATTGTGTATGACCATAGTGATGACTGAAATCACCTAAGTGCACCTCATCCAAAGTTTACATACACTTGAATGTTAAGGCTAAGATTATATAAGCTAAAACACAGGCTTTTCTACAAACAAGTGGTGTTGTTGTTTCAAGATGTACAAGAAGGTACTTTAATCACTTGACAGGTTGTTCTTTCCTTATGGACCAGAGCAATTTTAAAGTGTACCAGAGCTGTAAAAAAAGATTTGATACTCACCCGCAGCTTTCTCCTGCAGCATAAACCCGTCTGACTCCCATGCCGTCCACCTGCAGTCTGCCGTTCAGCCACGATCAGCCCCGGTAATAGGCTCAGTCAGGTCCAGTCTGGGTTTTCTGCACATGCGCAGTAGATTCGGACTGATGCGACTGAGCCCGTTACCAGGGCTAATCATGGCTGAACGGCAGACCACGGGAGATTGGAGTGGGACTTAGACAGGTGTATGCTGCAGGAGGAAGCAGCATACGGGTCTGGTTTACTTTAACAGCACACCTCCCATTCATTTGCCAATAACTTTATCACTACTTATCACACCTAAATGATCAATATCATGTTTTTTGGGGGGCACAAATTAGGCTTTTTTGTGGGCAACATTCTTTTTAAGTAATTACTTTATTATTATTATTACTACTACTACTACTTACTTCTGATGGGTGCATTGGGTACTCAGGCTGGATATAATTAATTTAGCATAATACCATACATTTAGAGTTAAGAAAATGATAAATCCTGAACAACAACACCAAATTGGTATTTTAGTTTATTAACCACTTCCCAACTGAGGGGTTTTACCCCCTGACCACCAGAGCAATTTTCACCTTTCAGCGCTCCTTCCATTCATTCGTCTATAATTTTATCATTACTTATCGCAATGAAATGAACTATATCTTGTTTTTTTCGCCACCAATTAGGCTTTCTTTAGGTGGGACATTATGCCAAGAATAATTTTATTCTAAATGTGTTTTAATGGGAAAATAGGAAAAAATGTGGGAAAAAATTTATTATTTTTCAGTTTTCGGCCTTTATAGTTTTTAAATAATGCATGCTACTGTAATTAAAACCCATTAAATGTATATGCCTATTTATCCCGGTTATAAAACCGTTTAAATTATGTCCCTATCACAATGTTTGCCGCCAATATTTTAGTTGGAAATAAAGGTGCATTTTTTTCAGTTTTGCGTCCATCCCTAATTACAAGCCCATAGTTTATAAAGTAACAGTGTTATACCCTCTTGACATAAATATTTAAAAAGTTCAGTCCCTAAGGTAACTATTTATGTTTTTTTTTTATTGTAAATTTTTTATTTTTTTTTTAATTACAAAAAAAAAAAAAATTGGGGAGTGTGGGAGGTAAGGAGTTAATTTTTTGTGTAAAACAAGTTTATTTGTGTGTAAAAAATGGTTAGGGTGTAGTTTTACTATTTGGCCACAAGATGGCAACATTACCATTTTGTTTCATGCGACCTGCAAGCGTCCTTCCGGACGCTTGCAGGAAGTAGAAAGAGGCTGGGACTTTGTTATTTTTTCACAATGATCACGCTGCTCAGCCGAGCGGCAGCAGGTCATTGCGGGGCTTAGATCAACGAACGGGAATGGATTTTCCCGATCGTTGATCTCTGGGCGAGCGGGCGGCGGCGTGTTTACTAGCGGCGGGCGGCGTGTTTACGAGCGGGAACGCGGACAGCGTCGGGAGTGCGCAGAGTACGGATTTCTCCGTCCCTGGGGGTGAAAGGATGGAAAAAGGGGCGGAGAAATCCGTACGCGCGGGGGTAAAGTGGTTAAAATCAATAGTTATTACTTGGAAATGATTTAGAAACAATTACCATCTACAGGTAGTCCCCGTTAACAAACGAGATAGGGACTCTAGGTTTGTTCTTAAACTGAATCTGTTCTTAAGTCAGAACACTGTGTCCCCTCTGCCCTCTGTACCTGCTTATACAAGTTCAAAAAAGCCATTTTTTCTTTGAATTTTTTGAAAATGGATTTTCGCAAGAACTACAAGTCCAATTTGAAAAAAAAAATTCTGACTTGTTCCCATAGAAACACAGAATCCATGCCGTTCGTATCGGCGGGTCGTTTGTAAGTCGGGCGTTCGTAAGTCGAGGACTACATGTACTAATTTTAAATATATCTGTGTCAAGGGGTACTTGAAATGATCTCTACTATACCAAGGGGTATTTGGTAACCAAAGGTTATCAAAAAGGTGAACATACCAATAAAATGTTGAGAAACACTGTTCTAATGCAATAACAATCCAAAGCTCAAGACAAAGTTAACCCTTCACAGTCTACAACAGAAATAGTGAAGGTGCTGGAGTGGCCATCTCAGGCTCCTTACTTCAATATCATTGAGCCACTTTAGGGAATATCTGAAGCATGTCAATCATGTAAGACAACCCAGGAATTTACTGGACCTGGAGGCTTTAAGCCAGGAGATATGTGCAGTTCTAACACTTGAGTAAGTCAAGGGCCCCTTCCAGAACTATCACAAAAGACTTAATGCCATCATGGATGCTAAAATTGGCAATATACAGTATGAAAAACTTAAGGTCCTTTCACACTTCGACCGTCCTTTATTTTGTATGCCTCACTGTATGGTCGCACCGCAAACAAGAATTTATAGTTTTTAATTTAACAAGGCTAAAGCCTTGACAGCCTACACTGACATAAAAAATAAAATAATAAATAATATAAATAATTTACTTTTTTTTCATCTGTACTCTTCTATTTTCATCAATATCATTCCTTCTTTAGTTTAATGTATAGTTGTATATCACATCTGTGTTCTTTATTCTTCTGTATTCTTGCATCTTGTCATCTTCTTCTGTATGCTTTTAACCGTAACATTATTTTCTTTTGTATTCTTCTTTCTCCTCCTGGCATTTTCTTCTATAAACTTCTTTCTCCTTTTGTTTTTCTTCTGTACATTTGTTTTCTGTCTTCTTTTCTTCTATTCTTGTAATGTGTTGATCAGAGCTCATAAGGACCATCGAGTTCTGATTGAGCTCAATGGATGTATGTCTTTTTTCAACCTCCAGTAACTAACTCTGAATCCATGCAATAATGATTTGGAGTTCTAAAGAAGCCCACAGACATCAGATGACAACTGATCAGTCTGGTTATATTTTTGTAGGTCTCCAGGAACAATCTAGTTTCTAGGGAAACTAGGGATGATTACAGGAAAATAGTCTTAAAGAGAACCCGAGGTGGATTTTAAGAATGCCATTAGGACACAGAGGCTGGTTCTGCATACTATCACCAGCCTCTGTGTCTGTACTGTGCCCTCCAGTCTCCCCCCTGCGCTCTGCTGTCCCCCATAAATAAAACCACCATGCTATCGACATGCACCTTGTTGCTAGCAGGCTGTTTACCTCTGAGTGTCTGTCACCGCCGCTTACCCGCCTCCTCTATAGTTCATAATTACCAAAGCAGCTTTAGTAATACCATTTTATGTCAACCAAGTAAACTTGTCAAACAGATAAATAATTCAATTATATAAGGTTTTTGTTATTTTTTTAGGAGGTTTTTCCTTAAAGGGAACCTAAACTGAGAGAGATATGGATGTTTCCTTTTAAACAATACCAATTGCCAGACTCTCCTGCTGATGTCTTTAGCTGCAGTAGTGGCTGAATCACACACCTGAAACAAGCATGCAGCTAATCCAGTCTGACTTCAGTCAGAGCACCTGATCTGCATGCTCGTTCAGGGAGTGTGGCTAAAATTATTAGAGGCAGAGGATCATTAGGACTGCCAGGCAACTGGTATTATTTTAAAAGGAAAAATGCATATCCTTCTCAGTTTAGGTTCCCTTTAAGATCATAACATTTTTGGGTAAAAAAAAAACAGACAATAATCTATCTGCAACGCTTACAGTGGGATGCGAAAGTTTGGGCAACCTTGTTAATTGTCATGATTTTCCTGTATAAATCGTTGGTTGTTACTATAAAAAAAAAATGTCAGTTAAATATATCATATAGGAGACACACAGAGTGATATTTGAGAAGAAAAATTAAGTTTATTGCATTTACAGAAAGTGCGCAATAATTGTTTAAATAAAATTAGTCAGGTGCATAAATTTGGGCACTGTTGTCATTTTATTGATTTCAAAACCTTTAGAACTAATTATTGGAACTCAAATTTGATTTGGTAAGCTCAGTAACCCCTGACCTACATATACAGGTGAATCCAATTAAGAGAAAGTATTTAAGGGGGTCAATTGTAAGGTTCTCTCCTCTTTTAATTTTCTCTGAAGAGTAGCAACATGGGGGTCTCAAAACAACTCTCAAATGACCTGAAGACAAAGGCCTCAATTCACTAAGCTTATCTCCTGTCTTAAATAACTCTTCTAGAGTTGTTACCATGGTGATAAGGCATGTAGTATTCAGGAAACATTTTACCTCAGGCAAACCTAAAGTTAACTCTTCTGTCTTTAAGTTAACTCTTTAATCCTTAAAGTAACTCCAGATTTAAACTTAACTACAGAGGAGGTAAATTAACTACAGAAGAGGTAACGTAAGGAATGAAGAGATAAGATAACTCTCTTACTGTGTGGAGGTAAGTTTTCTATTGCCTTATTATCTCCAGCATGATCTTAGTGAATTGATTCACCATCATGGTTTAGGGGAAGGATACAGAAAGCTGTCTCAGAGATTTCAGCTGTCTGTTTCCACAGTTAGGAACATATTGAGGAAATGGAAGATCACAGGCTCAGTTCAAGTTAAGGCTCGAAGTGGCAGACCAAGAAAAATCTCGGATAGACAGAAGCGACGAATGGTGAGAATAGTCAGACATAACAGTCAGTCAGACAGCTGTGACGAATGGTGAGAACAGTCAGAGTCAACCCACAGAGCAGCACAGTCAACCCACAGACCTGCACCAATGACCTACAACTTCATCTTGATGCAGATGGAGTCACTGTGCATCGCTTAACCATTCAGTACACTTTACTCAAGGAGATGCTGTATGCAAGATTGATGCAGTTAAAGCCTTTTCTCCACCCACAGTACAAACAGAGCTGCTTGAGGTATGCTAAGGCACATTTGGACAAGCCAGCTTCATTTTGGAATAAGGTGCTGTGGACTGATAAAACTAAAATTGGGTTATTTGGGCATAACAAGGGGTGTTCTGCATGGAGGAAAAACAACACAGCATTCCAAGGAAAACACCTGCTACCTACAGTAAAATAGAGAGCTGTCCATGCTCGGAAGCCATCAAACCTGAATGAACTAGAGATGTTTTGTAAAGAGGACTGGTCCAAAATACCTTCAACCAGAATCCAGACTCTCATTGGAACATACAGGAAGCGTTTAGAGGCTGTAATTTCTGCAAAAGGAGGATCTACTAAATATTGATTTCATTTTTTTTTGTGGTGCCCAAGTTTATGCATCTGCCTAATTTTGTTTAAACAATTATTGCACACTTTCTGTAAACCCAATAAACTTAATTTCACTTCTCAAATATCACTGTGTGTGTCTCCTATATAATATATTTAACTGACATTTTTTTATCGTAACAACCAACGATTTATACAGGCAAGTCATGACAATTAACAAGGTTGCCAAAACTTTCCCATCCCACTGTATGAATAACATGGTCTAACTAATTACAACAACATACTGTTTTTACTCGCCATGCTTATGATACACCTTCTCTACCAATGCTGTTTTCTTGTTGCATGATTTTTATAGAGGCATCAGAAGATACAGTATTTATTCAGTCATTTTTTATTTAAAAATGTGTAAAGCTGAAATTGCTTATCTGCTATAGATGCACATGTATTAAAGTTTAAATACAAATCAGTTAATCTAAGCTCAATTAGCTTCTTCGCTGGATATTCACAATCCTCCTGATATTTAGTGAACTCTATGGCTTAGTGTACACGTATTGCTTTGAGGGTGGTAAATGGAGCCATTTACTACCTTCGTATCGCACACTGTTGTCTGCCCTTTCATCTGTCAGTAGTTCTGAAGCTGCCTCCCATCACTGAGCTCTGGGTAAAACTGCTGCAGTTTGGGGTGCCCACTGTTTCCCAGACTTTGTTTTCAGCATTTGTTGTTTTACTATTATGTGTTGACAGGCTGGATGGATTTAACTTGGTTGGTGTGGTAAAATAATTAACTTCTATCCAGTGTGTTGTCAATGCCCAGTGGGTCCAAGTACTTTTACTCAGAGGGTCCAACAAAATGGTTGAAATTGTATGTAGGCTGGGGATTGTCCTCCCTTTTTAACATCCCTAAAGGTCCATACCCACAAAATGACAGATGAATTACCATTCCAACCAGGGCCAGATTTAGGCCAAGAAAACCTAGGCCATGGCCTAGGGCACCACAGGAGCAAGGGCACCACAGGAGCAAGGGCACCAAAGCAGCAGACTAAACTGGTGCAGAATTTGCAAGCTTGCAAATGCTGCAACGAAGGGATATCAGGCTGCTAGTCACCTGTGCAGCAGCCACCTTGCTCTCTGTGCACATTTGCATTGTAGCTGGAGCTATGAACTTGGGCTGCATTTGGAGACAGAGGGGAAGAGGAAGCTTCTGCACTGGAGACAAGCAGAGAAATGAGTGACACTGATGGCTGCTGCGGTGTAAAGGCGAGCTGGCTACCTATACTGAAAGGGGGGGAGGAGGGATTAAGGAAGTCATCTGGCTACCTACACTGGAGGGAAAGGGGGTGGGGGGTCATCTGGCTACCTACACTGTAGGGGTCATATCGCTACCTATACTGAAGGGGCGGCTGGTGACAGTGGCCTAGGGCGGTAAAGAGTACAAATCGGGCCCTGATTCCAACCAACATTGTATAACTATCTTTCAAAGAAAAAGCGGTAAACGACGGTTACAGACAGCTAATGTACGACAATGCTTGTGCATTTTGAAAGACCATCATGACGGATCACATTGGATCAAACCATTCAATGTCACCTATGTGTACAGATCTTTAAAATATCTTTCCACTACAGTCTACTGATCTCTAAAGTCTACAGGTCTCCCACATTCTTTTTCATTTAATGATCTTATCGTCGGTAATCTTCTTGCACAATAGTACAGTTGCCTGCATCCCATTGCTAAAGACTTTAATGCTGGGCATACACTGGGTTTTTTTCCCTTATGGCTCGATTGATAATTTTTGACAGGTCCGATGACCCGCCGGATCGACTCCCTGCTCTATCCCCACGGGTGGACAATAGCGGGGAATCAAGCGGAAGATAAGGAAGCGCCCACGGGGACGAGCGGGAATCGATCCGGGCGAATCGATCCGGGCGGCCGCGGGGACGAGCGGCAACGCGGCAGGAGTCGATCCGGCGGCTAATCGAGCCTCCGGATCGCTCCATGTATGCCCAGCATTAGTGTAAAGATTGTGGAAACTTCATTCATCTGCAGTTTCTGTCTTGCAGTGGATATTTAGGTTTAGAAGTGTAAGATCTCTGTGTAGTGGTGTGACAGTCGGTACAGGATGAGTTTTTTTTTTAATAGTACCAATAGCATGATTTTATCAAAGAGGTAACATTTTCTTGCATTTTTTTCTTGCATTTGAAGCTTCCTTCATACTTTAAACTGTGTTTGCATTTGTGTTTTTCCAGGAACATTTTCTACTGCACACATGCTTCTACAGTCCTGGCCAAATGTTCTGAGAATGGTGCAGATACTGCTTTTCACAAAGTTTGCTGCTTCAGTATTTTATAGATATTTCTGTCAGTTGTTTCTTTGGTGTATTGCAGTATAATTACAAGCATTTCATATGTTTCAAATACTTTTATTGACAATTACATCAAGTTTATGCAAAGAGTCGATATTTGCAGTGTTGGCCCTTCTTTTTCACTTTTTCAAGACCTCTGCAATTCACCCTGGAATGCTGCTAATCATCTTCTGGACCAAATTTTGACTTTCACCAGGACTGTACACATTAAGATGTGCATGTCTGCTAATAACGCATTTTTAATACAAAAACATGGACAAAAACAGAACTAAGATTTTTTTGCTGTGCATTAAAAAACACATTAGATGTTAATTGACTTACAGTACATGGATTGTCACTTACAATGCATATCTGCATCGTGGAAAAATGCAGAAAATAGACATAGTATGAAAAAGACCCTAGGGCCTTTTTACACTGTGCAAGTTTTATTGTTCTTAACCTCTTCAGGACCAAAGGCTTATATCCCCCTAGTGACCAGGCTATTTTTTTACAATTTAGGCCACTGCAGATTTAAGGGTTCGCTGCAGGGCCGTACGACTCAGCACATAAGTGATCCCCCCCTTTTTTGCCCACCAACAGAGCTTTCTGTTGGTGAGCTCTGATTGCTGCACAGATTTTTTGTTTATTTATTTTTATTATTTATTCATGTTTTTTCAATAAACTTTACTATTTTTTTATTTATTTTATCCTATCCCCACCCTCCCTCCCTCCCCCTGCTAACCAATGACAGCGATCGGCTGTCATAGGCATCAGCTTATGAGAGCTGATTGCTTTTGTGCCTCCACACGGGACAGCCGAGTGACATGGCTGTCCCCAATACTGCGCTGCCTTAGATTGCAGAGCTTTACGATGTAAATAGACGGTGTCCCCAGGACTTGACGCCAATCAGCGTTAGGCGGTCCTGGGAGAGTCACCGCGTTCACACCAATCCCGTAATGTGGTCATAAGAAGGTTACACGTATGGATTTTTTTGAAATGCATGCACATGCAATTCGCTATAGGTGTCTATAGTAGTTTTCATACTATGTTGAGGGTTGCATTTACTTTGAATTTTCAAAAATTGATGCTGCATGCATTTTTTCACTCAAAACAGGTGTTGATGTTAGCGAACACAATTTAAAAAATGCACATGCAGGCTCAGACAGGCCTGGCGGGAGCTCGGGTTTCTGCCCGTTAGGCCTCCTTCCCCTGGGGGCCCCAGTGCTGAGAAGGAGGGGGCACAGCGCAGGAGAAGGGGGCAGTGGGGACAGAGCGGCGGGGAGGGGGGAAGCTCCCTCCCTCCCTCATCTAGTGCCCCCTTCCGCACTCCCCCCCTCCAGAATTGCAGCCAGCCAGCGGCAGCAGCCAGGAATAGCTTACCGAGAGTCAGATCGATAGCTCTGGTCTGGTCTTCTGCACTGACACAATCCTGTGTCTGTACTTCCTGTGAGAGTGTGATTGGACAGTGCAGTGCAGGAGACCAGACCAGCAGCGGCACGCAGAGCTCTCTGATTCTCGGTAAGTGATTCCCGCTCACTGTCACTGCTGGCTGCAAATTTGGAGGAGGGAGCGCGGAAGGGGGGGCTCCAGGTGAGGGAGGGGGGGAGGCTTCCCCACCTCCCCAACGCTCTGTCCCCACTGCCCCCTCTTCCAGGCTGGGGGTACTTAGACCTGCCTACCTAACTGGGGACACTTATAGACCTGCCTACCTAAACCGCTGCAGCGCACTGAGCGTGCCGCATGTGGACATCTCCCTGTTGGGGACTGTCCTCAGAAGTGCTCACAATCTATTCCCTACCATAATCTAATGCCCTACCAAATTATGTATATATATATATATATATATATATATATATATATATATATATATATATATATATATATATATATATATATATATATATAATATATATATATATACATATATATATATATATATATATATATATATATATATATATATATATATATATTTATATAGTGCAAAATTTCTAGAGTACATGCGTATGTGAGCCCAAAATGGGGGGGGGGGAGGCAGAAGGGATCATGGGGGGGAGGGGGGTTGTCAGGCTAAAGCTTTCCTGGTGGGTCCTTAGTGTCCCAGTCCATCCCTGTGCACATGCATTCTGACACATGTAACAATGTAAACATATAAGGATTTACACAATTATGTTCTCATTTAATAGTATGAAACGCAAATATGTTCATAGTTGTTCTTCTTCCCAGTGATGTAATTGTCCTAAAAATAAGTACTAGAATGTCTGTGAGGAAAACAGCCCTCACCATTGTACATTAGCACATGGCAACATTTTTAGGCTTTTTTATTTTTGGGCAGTCATTTGATCATTCAGCACACCGTAAACTGTTACAGCTTTTATTTTTTAAAAGAAGAGCTATATGAATCATTATATTGATGATATCTGTGATATCTTCAGTACTGCATACTATTCAATATGTTCCATACTTGCCAACCTTCAAAATCTTAAAATATTCAAAAGCAATCTAAAAGCCAATTTCTTTAATCAAAATCTGACATCTTAGCCAACATCTTAGCCAGATATCCACTGCTCCTGATGAGTCATGTTTGTTATGTTGGGCGGACCTCTGTATGGAAGTAGGAAGAGAATTACATTTGGCTCCCATGTGGCTCAGGCTAATACAGACAGCAGGGAGCCAGCCAAGGGGCCAGGGACAGTATTACATTAAGGTCATCTTTATTGAGGAAATGTTGAAGGTGTATCCAGTGATGGGTTTCAAACAAGCCAGTACATGGTGGTAAAGAAAGGAAGGTGACATCTACCAAGGAAGACTGACCACTTAAAGGTGGGGGCAATCCGCTAACTATCCCAAGGTGCTCCTGGACCCCCATAATCTAGGGTCTCACCCAGTGGCGTAGCTAAGGAGCTGTGGGCCCCGATGCAAGTTTTACAATGGGGCCCCCCAAGCACTCTATACATAACGATTGATACGGCGCACCAAAACCTGACAATGGCAACTACAGTAACAGAGGTGCAAGAGGGGGTTGGGGAGCAGGTTGTTATTGATTACTGCTATTTAAAGCATCTATAGAAGTGATTATTACCAGCACAGGACCAATAGAGAGCGAATACTGATGTTCAGGGAGGGCCCTATGGGGCCCCTCTGGCCCAAGGGCCCCGATGCGGTCGCAACCTCTGCACCCCCTATTGCTACGCCCCTGGTCTCACCACAATGCTGCGATTACGCGCATGCGGTGCTGGAGGCAGCATTACCTATAATATTGCATTTCTGTGGAATATTTGGAAGCTGCTTACAGATTGAAGTTTCTATTTAACTAGTGTGGACTGAGATACACCAGCAGCAGTAGTTAGATTTATTTTGTATGTACGGTATGAAGGACTGTCTCATACAGTGAACAAGTGCGTACCATCTAACTTTTTAACTATGTGTTTTTGTTTTTTTCTTTGCTTATCAGTTTTGTTTATGTGCTTACCCTAGTAGTTGTTATATGTATGCACAAAACGTGCTGCAGTACAGCTGTCCATTTATTACTAGTATTTTTCTTGTCTGTTCATGTTAACTGTATTTTTTTTAATTTCATTGTACAGCATCATGGAAGTATATGGAAATATATAACTCAATAATAATATGTACAATTATTTCTGCCGGAAAAAAAAACAACACTTCAAATAATTTTCTTTTTGGTGCAAAACCATTGGTCAAAATAAAAATACATTTTTTTATCATACAATTCCCGGAAATAATCAGTTTCTCTCTTTCTTTGATTGTTTAATCGGAAATGTTACGGTCTCTGAGAAGTAATGTTATTAAACTTAATAAAATTTCTTAGGAAATAATGGCTATTAGCAATACAACTACTTAAATTTCCTTTGTTTGGAATATACATTTTCCAAACTGAACAATGACCTGTTGACCCTCTGAAGTCTTAACAGATTTCAGTATAGTACTTCACGGAGAAGAGATGATATTTGTAAAATCCAGTTGATACATAATCATGCCTCTGACGTCACCCAGGAACCAGACGGTGGATAGAGAGTGAGGGGGAGCTGTGGTACATTTGGAGAGGGGAACACAGGACACTGTTACCCATCTGGAAGCCATACCCAATACAGGCAGACCCTCCTATTGGTCCATAGATGTGCTATCTTATCAGTGTGGATACGTACGGTAAGTGCGCAATCAGTGCAGGGCATTTGAACTTTTTAAATGGTTTTACACTAGGTCTAATTTTAATGTTTTTTTTTTATGGTTGATACATCTATTAAAGTATACTGAAGATTTAAGAGCCTGAGAGGTGTTTATGTTAAAGGACCACAATCGCGAAAAAAGTATGCAGTTAAAATCTAACAGAACCGACAGGCTTTGGGCTAGTCCCTTTCCTCATGGGGGATTCTCAGGGTATTCTTTATTTTCAACAGCATTTCCTGAACAGCAGTTGCAAAGTCTAACTGACGAAATAGTGTGCAAGTAAGTAGGGAGGCTGTCGGGTATCTTACTGTTTTGGCAGTTGAAATGCTGTTGAAAACAAAGAAAACCCTGAGAATCCCCCATGAGGAGATGGACTGTCCCAAAACCTGCCGATTCTGTCAGATTTGAACTGCCTACATTTTTTTGCGATAGTGGTCCTTTGCAGATCAAAGCGGCAGTGCCTATGAAAAAGCCTTAGATCCACTTGTTCCCTTAGGTGGCTTGGATCTGGTGAGTGCATACAGTATATAGAAGTATGGAAAAAGGTGGTGTAAAACACGCATGGGTGATCCACGCATGTTTCACACCACCTTCTGCCACACACCTATATACCGTATGCGAGACTGTAGCTACAAATGCACGCCACCCAGTGTTTGTGATGGTGGCATGCATTTATAGCTACAGTATCACGCTATGTATAGTGTTTTATGTGTTTGCAGGTTAAACCATAAGGAGGTGGAGTGTGCAGTCTAACTAATTGCAACAGCATGCATAATCATTTAAATAAAGGATTGAGGTTCAAACATCTTTACTTGCACCAAACAAGGGAGTGTGTTTAAGCTACGGCCAACCTGCACTGTCACTGGCTTTATATCATGTGCAGAGCAATAACTGCATGAAACGTGGGGGACTGAAGGGTCAGGTTTGCTCTACAGACACATGATTATTTCCGGATATGATATGAAAATGATGATCGTATGTACATGGGGTAGACACAAGGCAATATCATTAATATGAAAAATAATTGGCTCTGTAATATAATGAAATCAGTCATAAGATTACATTTACCATATATTATGTCTTCATTACTACTTTTTCATTCAATAATTTTTTTGTGGTAATAATCTACACAATCAGTCAGGGCATCAGTGTACATTGTTTTAATCAAATCAAAAGGAAACTGCATAGTGTTGAGCTTTAAACAGTATGCAGTGCTAAACTAGCAGGGAAAAGTACATACAAAGTATGTAGTGCTAAACTAGCAGGGAACGGTGAATATTATGTTTTTTATTAGTTTGATGCTGAAAACTGATCAAGATTCCAGTGATGTCAGTGTCTTAAGGCTTGTTGCTTAGGGGTAATATTTGATTTGGCATTCTCATTTAAATCTCACTTTAACAAGTGAACTACGTCCTGTCGTTTCCAACTGAAAAACATCTCACAGATCTGTTCCTTCCTGACACAGGATGCAACTAAAATGCTAGTGCACGCCCTCATCACTTCATGACTAGACTATTGTAACACCCTGCTTTGTGGTATACCAATGAATTAGCAAGCACCCCTGTAGTCCATTCTGGAGTCTGCTGCCCGACTACATCTGTCTTCTCACTCTTCAGATGCTCCTTGTAGTAAAGTAGAATAAACTTCCAGAAGATCCGGAGGAGCGATCAGAGTTGCGCTGTGTATAGTTGGTGCAGCTCTCAATTTCCGTGCAGGCTAGGATATATGGAGACAAGCTAGGAGAAAGCGCACTCAGTGTGTCAATTATGAAAAGTGGCCAGCCGACTGTAGAATGATCTCACCTCAGTGTAGTGTTGGTTAGCCCATATGGGTGTACCAGCTCGCAGGCTTTGTCCCTTTGAGCCCGGGACCAGGCTCGAGGCAGAGGGGATTCCTTCATTTCTCTCCTCTCGCAGCTGTGGATAGCACCACTCACCTTGCAGTCACCAGCGTTCTGCATAATGCAGGTGCTCAGTGGCTATGGCGGGCGCCAATTGTATGAGTATATTCCCTTTTGTAGAGGGATTGGTGTGCAAGCTGCCACCTTCCAGCACAAGCGTTACCTGCACTCTGCGGGCGCTTGTTAGCTGGTAGTTTATAATGGAGTTGGCAGGGGTGAGGTGCAAGTCTGTGCAAACAACAATACACTGGGAAGCCGCGTAATGTATAAATCTATTTATTGTAACGCGTTTCGAAAAGGAATAATGTCACACCTTCTTCTTCAGACAAATGTTTGAACATACAATGAGACATTGCTTAAATACATGGTCAATTGGCTTAACGATGGAGGGCACATGCTAGGTAATTTAACTAATAGAGCAAATCTTCAGATGCTTCTTCTCTCTGTCAGTCCCTGCACTGGGTGTTCACCAAAAAAGAATACAGTGCACCTTCAGGATTTCTCACCTGCCTTTACTCTATTCCAAAACTCCCTCCTTAAATCATTCAACACTGCCCATCTTTTGTACAGACCTTACCTACAAACTAACTTTTCCAAGCAAGCTTATAATCTGTCCTAGGCCGTTTGTTTATCTGGTTACTAAACTATTACTACTTCCAAATAGCTATACATGAATCATTGTTTTATCTCATTTGCAGCTTACTTCCCTTTCCACCCCACAATACTTTCTGTATTCACCACTTACCACCTCAATCGTAATAATAATAGTAGTAATAATAAAAATGTGTATCAGTTTTACTATACTTGTAAAACTGGCTAACTCAGGGCTGGGCAAACATTGCAGGGCGCGGGCCACATTCTGCGGACCACAGGCCACATTCTTGCATTTCTTCCCCTCCTCCTCCTGCATAGTCGTGAGCGGGAGGTAACAGTGGGTTAAAACCTGCTGCGTTGGCAGCCAGTGTGTAATACGTTGGCACTTCCTGACGGCGGATCATGGGCTAACTATTGACTCTTGCACAACTAACCTAACAAGAACATTTTCCAGGTTAATATCGCTGGTAATTGTTCTGTAAATCGATGGACAATAATCCCAGACTTGCCAGCAGGGTACCACCTTCAGGAGATAAATTATGTAGGCAGGCGTCATTGTCTAAAGCTGTGTACCCACCTCACAATTTTTCTGGCAATTTTCCCAACGATCAGCGATTTATTTTTGAGCATCAATCGGTCATTTACGCGATGTTGCGATGTGGGTACAGGCGCACGGTTATGCAAATGTCGCTTAATGTTGCATGGAAATAAAAGACCATCACGGCGGATCATATCTTTGAGATCCCCGATGAGAATGCAGAAAGTACAATCGACTGACTTCCTGTTCGCGCCGTTGTATAACGTCACATGGCCCGCCCGCAGAATATGAGTAGCTGGACGCTCATTGTGAGGAATCTGTTGCTGGATCCATCTTCCTGGGCCGTTGCAGTGAGTATAAGGCTTTAGAGGAAAATAAAAGGCCCCATTTACACTTAATCAGTTGGTACGCATTTTTTTTTCTTTTCCATAGCAGTGCATTATGAAAAATCTTTCAATTAAAATGCGTATAGTGTGAACTGAGCCATAGGAAAACATGGGCATTACTTTGAAAATCAGATGTCTTTTCAGTTATAACTGAGAGCAACTGATCAAGTGTAAATGGGGCTTTAGGGCTCATTTGTACTGGGATAATTTGTATTGTTTCCACACCTTATAAATGTAAATCAATAGGCTGCTTCTGAATTCACGTGCAGGGAAAAAACAGACGGTTGGCAGCATTTTTCACATAATGCATGCGAATCCCCATGGCTGTGCATGGCATGGCTAGAGGGATTCGGATTCTTGCATGAGCACAAGTGCTGGCGTCCTTCTTAGAGACGGATGCCGGCACAAGTGGAAATGGGCCCTAAACATACTTGGAGAATTAGCATGAGAAGATTCATCTTTGTCATCTGGAGGCCTTCATCTCTGTATCCTGCCCGGATGTTGCAGCACTCCCTACATACACACCTGTCTCATACATGTAGACTTTGGATTAACAACCCACTCACCTTATTTTTTCTCCACAGTATAGAAGCAGCACAGAGAACATAATAATGTACAATTACTATTTGTGTATATATTTAATATTCATGATTGCATGATTTTCTGGAGAAAGTAACATATTTCTTCAGCTGTTATGGCTGTAATTTAGGTAAGCACTATTTTAACCACCTTCTGAATGATAAATGGGATGCAGGTCTTGGCTCCGGTATTTCCCCTGTGGCCACAGATGAGATGTGGATAAATGGGTATAATGGCCGATCATAGGAATCTAATGTGCTTTATTGTAAATTAAACGGTAGAATGTCCGAAGGGACACACAAGGCAATGATAAATGTTTAGTTGTCAGTGCAGCAGCATAACAATTCAAGATGCATACAGGTATAATGAGATAGATTTTGTTTAGTAATACAGTAATACAGTTTTCTCCTAAGGGCTCATTCACACTTGAAAGGGTCAAAACAGTTTTGCGCTAGTGATTTTACCGCAATTAGCCCGGTAAAATCACTGTACACTCTGGGTATCCCAGACGATTGCGATCAGCACTTTTAGAAGCACTGTATCACGAACGCTCCAGAATTGCGAGAAAATGCTGCAGGCGATTAATCGCAAAACGCCCACTGCAATCACGACAGTGAGATCACTGCCATATGGTTACAATTGCACTAGTGTTTTAAAAAGCGCTAGTGCTTCGGCGATTAGCGGGAATCACCCGCTAACTGCCCTAGTGTGAATGAGCCCTTAATCACATTTTAAATATGGGTTAAAAATTACAAATAGAATTATAAAGTGTAGTAACTATGTAATATCACCCTTTGTGCTGCAACTGTTCAGTCCCTACAGAAAAAATTGAGTTTCATTGGGAACATTCTGAATTTCCCTACCTATGGACTCATTCAATGAATGATTATAATACTTTTAGCATTCCATTGTTTCCTTGCTCATCTCGGCACTAAGAAATTCTAATCTGATTGGTTGTAAATAATCTCCATTGATGGGCACTATCGATTACGAAGGATTATAAAAATAGTCGTCCAATTTGATTTTGGTCAAACCAAAAATTGGATTTTGTAGTTGGTTGTGATAGATAGGAAGCAAAGATTGGCTCGTTGATGGTGTAGTGAACGATTTTTCTTCCGATCAGAATTATCTGATTGTTTGAATGATTTTTCGCTAGAAATTGGATCGTTAGTGGCCACCTTAAAGAGGAACTCCAGTGAAAATAATGTAGTAAAAAAAGTGCTTCACTTTTACCATAATTATGTATAAATGATTTAGTCAGTGTTTGCTCATTGTAAAATCTTTCCTCTCCCCGATTTACATTCTGACATTTATTACAATTGACATTTTTACTGTGGGCCGGTTATGTAGCTGCTCCTAGCTGTTTTGACTGTTACAGACAGCTGTAAACAGCTATTTCCTGTCTGTGAACATTGTTACATTGTGGCAGTTTGCCCAGAGTACCGCGGTCCCAGAGCTTCTTTTGGGAGGGGTTTCAGCACAAAATCAGTCATACAGCGCCCCCTGATGGTCTGTTTGTGAAAAGCATTATATTTCTCATGTAAAAGGGGGTATCAGCTACTGATTGGGATAAAGTTCAATTCTAGGTTGGAGTTTCTCTTTAATCCCCTTGCCGTTACAATTCTGGCGGCAAGGGGGCAGCACAGCACTTTTTTTAAAAAAAATTTTTTAAATCATGATAGCAGCTGACAAGCGGCATCCCCCCACCCACTCCGATCGCCTTCGGTGATCAGAGAAAGCAGGAAATCCCGTTCAGAATGGGATTTCCTGCTGGGCTTCCCCGGTTGCCATGGCGCCCGGGCGGGATGATGTCACCGACGTCATGGACGTCGGGACGTCAGAGGGAATCCCGATCCACCCCTCAGCGCTGCCTGGCACTGATTGGTGAATCGGCAGCGAGCGGCGGCGAGCGGAAACTGCACGCAGCTAGCAAAGTGCTAGCTGCGTACAGTAAAAACATTTTTTGAAAATCGTCCCAGCGGGGCCTGAGAAATCCACCTACGCAGGTTACCCCGAGCTGAGCTCGGGATAACCGACAAGGAGGTTAAGAGTAGTTGAACTGAATGCTATATGAATACAGCTTTTCCTTGGTGGACAGAGACTGCCATTTTCACTTCTTCTTTTCTTTTATTTCCTTCTGTTCAGAAGTGAAGTCCTCCGGGCCAGCACTTCAGGTAGAGGACTCTTTTGTCACAGTAGGAGAGGAGGGTATATGGTGGCATGGACACAGTTGCTTGTACCCGCAGACAGGCAGAGGTAGACTGGATTCACACTGTGAGCCTTGCATATAGCAATGTGTGTGAACTGCAATGGACACATACCATACATAGTAATTCAAAGCCCGCATGCAGTGAGTCAGAATAACTTGATATTTTACAATGTAGGGATGTGAGCAGGTAGATGGGAGTTCACATGTAGAATTATTCTGCAACACAACTGATGGAGTGTGAAGGTATCTGTAGACAGAGCTCTTGTTAACCAAACAGGGCCAACATGGCACTTGTGAAGACAACATGGTGGAAGCTCACTCACTGTCATTGCCCAGGAAAGAGACAAGACAACGGTACATGGCTAAGGTGGATCGATTCCATTGAGACCATGGAACACATGACACTTATGTCACAGGATAGATCTAAACAGTATACTTTAACATGGTCTCTCTGGAATGAATTCCATTGTTCAGAAGAATACAAAAAAAAAACATGGACACTGCATAAATTGGAAAAGATTTACAAGTCTCCTACTCTCTCTTTTTCTATATCTTCTCCTTTTCTCTTTCCTCATCCTTCTCCTGAGTCCCTGCCCTTTCCTGTGTGGAGAGAGAGATGAGTAAAATTTCCCAAACTAGATCTGTATCACATGGATCTAACCTTTTAATAATGTGAATGTATGTTTTTGACTTTATACTTAGAGTTGTGCTGTATACCTTCTTTTGTAATACTATGCAATATGAATATTTCCAATTTCTGTTTTGCCTTTATATGTGCATTTTATGTACATTCAGTGATAATCTACACATTTTCCTTCAGAAGATGTTCAATGCACATGTAAATTGTTCAATAATTGTTATATTGATTTATTGTTCAATAAACTTAATAGTAAAAAAACAAACAACGGTACAGGTGAGACTGGTCCCAGTCCCCGTTCCCCCACCTGAAGTGCCCATCCTGCAAGATATGCCACTTTTTCTAATGCAAAGTACCCAAAATTATTCTAGCCTAGATTAATCACTTTAAAGGATACCACAACTGACATGTGGCATAATGAGATAGACATGGGTGTACACAGTGCCTAGCACACAAATAACTATGCTGTGTTCCTTTTTTTCTTTCTCTGCCTGAAAGAGGTAAATATCAGGTATGTAAGTGGCTGACTCAGTCCTGACTCAGACAGGAAGTGACTACAGTGTGACCCTCACTGATAAGAATTTCCCCCTTTTTTATCTCTTTCTTGCTCTCAGAAGCCATTTTCTTCTAGGAAAGTGTTTTATAGTTGGAATTTCTTATCAGTGAAGGTCACACTGTAGTCACTTCCTGTCTGAGTCAGGACTGAGTCAGCCACTTACATACCTGATATTTACCTCTTTCAGGCAGAGAAAGAAAAAAAGGAACACAGCATAGTTATTTGTGTGCTAGGCACTGTACATACCCATGTCTATCATTATGCCACATGTCAGTTGTGGTATCCTTTAATCTGAAGAAACTGAGGCTGTACCAGACTAGATGCAACAACAGTGCAGCTAGCAGCAACCATGTTTTCCTGTAACCCTATGTCCGACATTGCTGCTGTACTGGAAAATATCAATGTCATAGTCCGACACAAGATCGGAAAGGGTTAAAGCATGTTGGACCTATGAAATTGCAGATTACTGTGGGTAGGAACACACTAGGCAAAATTGCATATGCGTTTTCCATAGCACATAGTAGAAAATGCATATGTGACTCTGCCTAGTGTGCTCCTACCCTGTGATGATACATATTTTAATTCTGCCATGCAAGCATCTACAGCAGCCTTGAAATCTGATGCCTGTGCTAAGCTGTGACAAGATGAACTCACACCTTAGTTATTGTACGTTCTTCAACAAAATTAGAGTTTTGCCTGAAGATGCTTTACCTAGGTTTCAGAATACTTGGAGTCCTTTCTACACCGGCCTTCCAAATAAGGACTTGTCCCGCCTACAGCTGATGCAGAATACTGGTGCCAGACGGGTAACTAACCAACACCGTCACTGCCACATAAACCCTGCACTCCCTTCTATGGTTACCTATAAAATGGAGGATCCTATTCAACGACATTTAAATTACTACATAGTCTGAGCCCTGGATACATGAAAGAAATGGTGCAGCTGCGTAGCAATCCCTGCAATCTCAGATCCACAGGTTCTAATAATCTAGTCATACCCAGAGTCCACCTGAAAACTTTTGGTACCAGAGCCTTGTGTCATGCTGCTCCTACATATGGAAATCCTTACCTCAGCAGATCAGGACAGCTCCATCTCTGGACGTGTTTAAATCCAGACTGAAAACCCATCTGTTCAGTTTGGTATTTGCAGAAATATAATTTTACTTTACTTGGTAATACTTCATCCTACTACCAATTACTAAATCTGAGAAAGCCTAAGCGCTATGGGAGAAACGTGCTATAGAAATGTTATTGTTATTGTTACATTAATTACCTGATCTTACCTAAGAGCTGATCTCAGTACATTGCTTACCTCAGTGCAGTTGCAATGTTGCCACAGGTAGCAACAAGGTATGTTAGTTAGTAAGGTGAAATGGAAAGCTTTATCTTACTCTAGATAATGTGATTGTAGCTTGTGCAGACTCCCACCATGTCCACTCCTCTCCTCTTTTCTTTTCCCCCCCTCTTTTTTCAACCTTCTGCCTTCTCCCTCTTTATTCACTTTTTTTTCCAGGATTAAAGGCTGGCTTTGTGTATGTTTGTTTCAGCCAAAGGACATGTTAACCTGATTAGTTTTCATTTAACTACCCATTGGGAATCTGTTCCTAACATTGATGTAACTCCTTTTACCATTCACATATTGAGCAAAATGTCCATGCAAGTTCATAGTTTTATATCATGCTGCTGCATTACTTCTTGATTAATCAACTGTTTTCCTCTCTTGTAACGCATGTTGTTTAACTTAATAACAATAAAGCATTTGCAGCACAAAACTAAAGTAAAATACCAGTATATGATATTTAGGTCTCCATTAGAAATTGAGGATCCCTCCTCACTAGTGGTCTGCATTGCATGTGCCATTGAAAGGTAGCAGCTTCTGGTGGCCACAATTTCCTGATGATATAAAAGGAAGGATTGCACTTGGCCTTCTGGGACTGTAAAAAATCAGACTCGATGTGAAGTCTGGTCAATCCATAGGTCAGCTTGTATTAAGCTATATACCCATGTCGCGATTTTACTGACGATTTTCCCGATGTCCGGCGATTTTTTGAGCGCAGAATGGTTGTTTCCACATACAGGAGCACAACCACCCGTACGTCGCTTGGCGTGGTGCGGTAATAACGACCGGGATCTTTAAGATCCCTGATGACTCTGGCGAAAAGTACTGCGATCTCTTGAAGTCTCATTCACGCCTGTTGTGTAACGTCACGTGATGTCGTGCATACCCACTGGCAGGAAGAGGTGTTGCTGAATGACCATTGTCAACGGGACATTGTTGGACCCATCGGGTGGTGAGTATGAAGCTTTCCATTTTCAGCTGTAGGTAAACTCCTGTGGGCAGAGGAGTCACTAAAAGGACCGGTTCGCCCATGAGGCGGGGTGAAGCGGGTTCCTCAGGCGGCAAAGTCCGGGGAAGCGGGGGGCACCGAGCTGGAGGGGGTAGCGGGCAGGAAGAGGGTATTAGGCACAGTGGCGGGGAGGGGGTCGGACCCCACCTCTCTCACCTTGGTCCCCCGATCTGCCCTCCCCCTCTAGCTTTTAAGGGCAGCAGCAGCGTATTAATACCAGGCAGAGGGCGGGGATGACTCACCTCTTCTGCGTTCCAGCGTGCGTTCCAATCTCGTCACTTCCTGCAATGCCGCCCACTGTACTGTAAGTGGACTGCATTGCAGGAAGTGATGAGAGTGGAACACACACTGGAACGCGGAAGAGGTGAGTCATCCCCTCCCGCTGCCTGGTATTAATACGCTGCAGCTGCACTTAAAAATTGGAGGGGGAGCGCAGATTGGGGGACCCTGGTGAGGGAGGGGGGTCCGACCCCCTTCCTGCCACTGTGCCTAATGCCCCCTTCCTGCTCGCTACCCCCTCCAGCACGGCGGCCCCCCACACCCACGGCTGGGGGGGGGGCGGTTTCTCACAAGTTTGCCTCAGGTGGCAAAAAGTCTAGAACCGGCCCTGGTCACTAAGTGATATAGTAGTGATTGGGTGCTAGGGTTATCCTTCTCACAGTCCCTGGTTGTTTTCACACTGAGTCTCACTTCTCCTGTTACACTGTAATATAAAATGAATGGAAAATGTAACAGTATGGAACTCCTTATCATTGCTGTGGCAGGTGTGCAGACCAGGGGACACAACTGCACAGATCTGGTTGCCACTTCATCCTCTTGAAACTTGACACATACAAATTACACAAGCTCCACGGTTGATTAAATGCAGGTAAGGCATTGGGTAAATCTAATTAACCACAGAACCTGCGTAATTCATATGTGTCAGGCTTTAAAGGGATTAGGTTGTAACCCTGTTCCTGAAAGATAGAAGAATCAGTTAGGCGGTTTAACTCTCCAGCATGTACCAAAAGCTCAAATATCCACTCTGGGTGAAACTAACTATTTAAAGGGGCACTATGGCGAAAAATTGTAAAATTTAAAACATAAACAAATAGTACATTTTTTTCCAGAGTAAAATGAGCCATAAATTACTTTTATCCTATGTTGCGGTCACTTACAGTAGGTAGTAGAAATCTGACAGAAGTGACAGGTTTTGGGCTAGTCCATCTCATCACGGGGAGATTCTCAGGGATTTATTTATTTTCAAAAGCACTTAGTGAATGGCAGTTGCTCAGTCCAACTGGCAAAAAACTGTGCAGCGAGCAGGGAAAGCTGGTCAGCATCATTGTTTAAATGCTTTTTAGGGAATATTTTTTATAAAGAATAAAAGCCTTGCTGAGAATCCACTATGAAGAGATGGACTAGTCCAGAACCTGTCACTTCTGTCAGATTTCTATTACCTACTGTAAGTGACAGCAACATAGGAGAAAAGTAATTTATGGCTCATTTTACTCTGGAAAAAAACATACTTCTTATTTGTCTGTGTTTGCACATATTTTCAATGTTACAATTTTTCACCATAGTGCCCCTTTAAGTACTCTGATTCTTTGTAGGCCTACTAGATACACTGTCTGTATCTTATAGAATTCTGTCAACCTGGTCTCTGAATTTAACAGCATTCAAACAATGTAGTGTTCTGTATCTAGCAGCATTCTTTCAACCTGGTCTTCTGTATCTAACAACATTCTATCAACCTGGTCTTCTGTATCTAACAACATTCTATCAACCTGGTCTTCTGTATCTAACATTATTCTATCGACCTTGTCTTCTGTATCCAACATCATTCTATGAAACTGGTCTTTTGTATATAACAACACTGTATCAACCTGATCTTCTGTATCAAACAACATTCTATCAACTTGGTCTTCTGTATCTACCATCATCCTACGAAACTGGTCTTCTGCATCTAACACCACTGTATCAACTTGATCTTCTGTATATAACATCATTATATCAACCTGGTTTAGTGCAGTGATAGTGATAGGCAAACTTGGCTCTCCAGCTGTTAAGGAACTTTTAAGTCCCACTTGTAGTTCCTTAACAGCTGGGGAGCTAAGTTTGCCTTTCACTGGTCTAGTGTATCTAACAGCATTCTATTAATCTGGTCTTCTGTATCTAACAGCATTCTATGAAACTGGTCTTTTATTTCTAACACCACAGTATCAACCTGGTCTTTTATATCTAACAGCATTTTATCAACCTGGTATTCTATAGATGACAATGGAAATACTGTTGATTAAAGCTTATACACTAATATACTACATTTTGAAAGTTATATTTAAAAGAAATATAGCACATGTAGTTATTAGAGGCATAACAACAACCCACAGGGCCCCCTAGCAAAATTGGCATGGGACCCCAGGGAACCTCACTGCAAATATTCATACTTCCTCAGGTCTATTATGTACTTAAAGGACACCCGAAGCAAGAGGGATATGGAGGCTGCCACATTTGTTTCCTTTTAAGCAATACCAGTTGGAACAGGCAAAAATGGCACACAGCGGCAACAGTATAAAAGTGGAGCCGCAGTAATGTACATAAAACGATATTTATCGTTTTATATTTTAACAAATATATTGGTAGGTGAACAGAGGCGCCAGAAGGATAAAAGTACATAAAATTTTTAAAAAATTGCTGGGAGGAAGTGGTGGACTCGCCTCCGTTAAAGCAGACACCAAGGACTGTAAATGTATAGATATACACATTTATTGAAAATACCCCAAAGATGCAACGCGTTTCGCGGGCACAGCCCACTTCTTCAGGCAATAAGCAGGGGATAAACAACAGCAATTTAGTTATAGCAAGCAGAGGTGCTCTGCTTGCTATAACTGAATTGCTGTTGTTTATCCCCTGCTTGGGGGGACATGAATTGCCGATGAAGCTACGATCAAGAATTTAATAAAGACCCTGACTTGTCAGAACTTGATTAAAGTAATAACCACCAGGAGAACCTTGGTAAATGTCTGTGGTGCTACGGAGATTTCAAATGGCAAGCTTCACACTTGGAAGTAATGATTTATAATACAAAACCTGAGAATCTCAATGTGCTAAAAAAAAAAAAACCTGAACAAGCAGATAGGTGTCCCTATTTATTGTAATCCGTGGTTCAGCACAACCATGACCATCTCTCTTACCAAGAAAGGTTAGATAAACTGGGTTTATTTATTCTGGAGAAAAGGCGCCTTAAAGGAGATCTAATTAGCATGTATAAATACCTCAGAGGGCAATATAAAAACTTGTCGCATGAGCTTTTTGTCCCTAGGCTTTTACAAAGGATTGGGGGACATGATCTGCGCATGTAGGAAAAACCATTTATTTAGGAAAGGGTTCTTTACAGTAAGAGTGATAAAAATGTGGAATGCATTGCCACAGAATATAGTTATGGCAAATTCTATACCTGCGTTTAAAGGGGGCTTAGATGCTTTCCTGGCATTGAAAGACATCCATAGCTATAAATTAGGTAATGCCCAGTGGTGTTGATCCAGGGATTTTATCTGATTGCCATCTGGAGTCAGAAAGGAATTTTTTTCCCTTTTGGGGCTACTTGGACCATGCCTTGTAAGGGTTTTTTGCCTTCCTCTGGCTAAACAGGGATATGTGAGGGTACAAACTAGTGTTAAACCAAATTTTCTGGTTGAACTCGATGGACGTATGCCTTTGTTTCAACCCAAATAACTATGTAACTATCTTAGAAATTATTAATCCACAAAATGTTCACTACATTCAGTGTCCATCACCTCGCTCAATACATATATATTCTTAGGGCAGGACAGACATTAAGGTAAAAAAATGTATGTATTTCACCATAGGATCCATGGTCCCAATATACCGTACATGAAAATTGCATATAAAAATTGCATGAACACTGTCAAACCATTTCTATGAACTTTTATTCCACACACCATAAAATATCAAGGCACAGTTTTGCATATGAAGGAAAAAACATACAACATGGGCCCATTAATAATAATAATAATGGCAGTATTTGTATAGCGCCTTTCTCCTGTCGGACTCAAAGCGCTTGCGAGGCAGCCACTAGAGCGCACTCAGTAGGCAGTAGCAGTGTTAGGGAGTCTTGCCCAATGAACCATAATGGACCCTGATAGTAAGACAGTGCTTTTGCAAAACAAGTATGGTGCTTTTTCATCTCCACCCAACCGGTTTAGCTAATTGCTTAATCAGGGGTGTTCCTGTTTACTAGCTCGCAGTCTCCGTTTTCAATGACTTCTGTGATGATGTTTAGTGACTTTGTCTTAAATTTCTTCACAATGAAGTTGTTCTTTAAATCCCTAGATCTTAAGGCACATACCCACAACGCAATTTTCCTGATGATTTTCCAGACGACAAGCTATACTTTGAGCGACGAGCAATCGTTTCTGCGATCTCACAACGTGGGTACAGGAGCGCGGTCATGTGAACATCGTTTAGCGTCACGCAGCAATAATGACCGTCACAGCGGATTGGATCTTTAAGCCCCCTGATGTCTCCGCGCAAAGTCATGTGCCGTCATGTGACATCGCTCATACACCCATGCCCGGAAGATGGATCAAGAAGGAGATGACGTTGGATCCATCTTCCTCAAATTCCTTTTGTTTGGAATCTCTTCTGTAGGGTGTCGGTACTCGTTTATTCAATACATTATATTAATGTTTCTTAATGGGAATTTTTTTTGATCTCTTTTGTAGAAAGTGCTTATACAGTGGCCTGATGAAGGGCATTATATGCCCGAAACGAGCGTGTCGTTGCCAATTGATTTCTTGTTGAAAGCCTTTTTTACAAATTACTGAAATTTCCTGTGATTATTCATGCAAATGAGGAGCATCCTGCAGAGACCTCCTTTTTAAGAATTTTGTAACTGTGTCAATAAAGATTTTGGATATTTTTGTACCACAAGACCTACAAGATTTTGTGCTTTATGTCTATACCATAGTCCTTTCTACAAATAAAGTATCTCACAACGTGGGTACAGGAGCGCGGTCATGTGAACATCGTTTAGCGTCACGCAGCAATAATGACCGTCACAGCGGATTGGATCTTTAAGCCCCCTGATGTCTCCGCGCAAAGTCATGTGCCGTCATGTGACATCGCTCATACACCCATGCCCGGAAGATGGATCAAGAAGGAGATGACGTTGGATCCATCTTCCTCCATCTGGCAGTTAATATTTAGCTTAAAACTCATCCAAGTGTTTCTGAATTTTTCAGAACAAGAAGAAAGCCAAACAGAGCCCCTCTCTCTTTTTGATGTTGATGTGAATGAAATAGCTTCCATGGTTAGGAGACTGAATGTCGGTATATAATTTCCTCTACACGATTCTTTGATATTATATTATTTCTGAAATGATCTCTGGAAGGCCAGTGCTAAAATTCCAAAATGTATCGTAATTGTAAATGAGACTGCCAAAGGGCTTGATTCACTAACCGGCGCTGTGCCCTAAGACTTAGTGTGCGCAAACCACGGCGTTAGGTGGTTTTCACCCACACATTGGATACAGCCCCGCTCACTGCCCGCATCGCGGGTAATAGTGCGCGTTGTGGCGATAACATCGCACCCGCTGCCCCTTAAACATCGCAATCAGTGCGACGAAAAGGGTGCATTGGGTGCCCGTTAAGCAGCGCTTTGATGCGCCACTTCGGGTGGAACCCGATGCACCGTTATCGTCGCAACAGGTGCAACGTTTAAGGGGCTGCGGGCAAAGTAGGTTTGCGCGCACTATCGGCAAAAAATGGCTTTTCACACTGGCGCTAACACTTAGCGCCGGTTAGTGAATCAAGCCCAAAGTGTCCTATACATTCCTTGCCCAAATTTGTGTGTCTGGTACAAATTAGAAGAGTCTGTGCAGTCCTTATCACAGAATGGTTTGTTAACCTGCTCTTGTCTTCCTGGACTCTCCCTTTTACATTTTTAAGAAAGATATTCCGTTTATCTCTCCAGTGACCTCTAGAATATACAGTAATTGATCTCTTAAGCTTTTCTTGTGGAATTAGTCCAGATTTGCCGCATGTGACACTTTTGACCACTTTGTCCAGGGATCCTTCAAAGACTTGTTTAAAAGACAAGAATGTTCAAACAAGGAGACATGTCCACCTTCAGAGGATTTGGAGTTACACTGGGGTGAACAGCAAGGAGTCCTCCAAAAAAGGAACTGAAGGAATGAACACAGACTGATCTCTGACAAGATGTTGGCAAACCAGAGTTTCAACTAAAAGGCCCTTTTTGCAGTCATTGCTAAGAGAATTAGATTCACCGACAGTAATGCCTCGTACTCTGATACGAGGACTGTTGGCCAAAGGGATCAGGACCCGATACCCCAGACGACAGCTCGGTGGGCTGAGTGCTGCAAAGGCACGTTGCTAACTGGTAGGGGGACAATGGTGTGGTGCACAGTGGTGCAGGATTTCCTAAGGAGGACATCAATAGCCCTTTCCTGAACTTAGATGGGATGAATTGGTAGGATGGCGAACTGCCTCAGTTTTGAAGCATCTAGCATGTGTACTAAGCATTAGAATTTATTAAATGTGGTTTCTGATATAAAGTTTAACATGATTTTAACTTCATGCAATGTTGTTATTATGGAGCATTTGTAAAATTTGCTTTTAATTTTTTGGGCCAGATTTCAACATTTTTACCCACTGAAATAAGGCTGATGGATGGTCTAAAGTAGACACTTGCCAAGGACATCTTCTATAAATCTGTGTACAGTCTCTTATTGATTACCTCTTTATAGGTTACAGAGTTATGCAGGGAAAATGGTGGAGCAATGACTACACTAACTTGGGTAGCACTCTCGCCTCGCAGCACTAGTGCCTAGAGTTAAATTACCTGAGTTTGTATGTTCTCTTCTTGTTTGCATGAGTTTTCTCGGGGCAGTCTGGTTTCCTTCCTGATCACAAAAACATATTGATTAATTTGGTTCTACCCGAAATTAGCCTGTGGTAAGAACTTTGACTATGCTAGGGATGTGATTGTGATGCAATCTGAGGGGCAGTTAGTGACATGACTATGAATGCTGTAAATCGCTATGGAAGATATCAGCACTGTATACATACATAATAATTATAACAACAGAGATCCTTTATGGCTGCTCCTTTTCTGTATTAGGCATGTTTCCAAACACTTATATGAAAAAAAAATTCTCATTTTAAAATATCAGATTTAATAGTTGTTACATAGAATTTGCTAAATAGTGAACTGCTTTCTATAGCTGATGATTGTTCTTCATTAAGTAGATAATTATAAATCCCCACCAAAGACCGGCTGCAAAATGAACTCTGGTAGGCTAAATTACGTAAAAGAATTGGAATGGGAAGCTCATGGCTATTGTTAGTTATGAGTTAATGTATGGTATGCATACAAAACCTTGCTTGGAATAAATTGTGGCCTGCAGATTTGGGACACAAGTGCATTGTGGTTATACACATAGTTGCTCTGAGCAGTGAAATTTAAACATACCACAAATATCATGTCAAATACACCGCATTAAACGTTATAGTGCAATTATGGAAAACAGCTCTTCTTACTTGGACATTAAGAAAAAATTTGGGCTCCTCCACCCTTACCTCCTATTCATTTATCCCAAAGTGCAAGTTGAGATACAGCTATTTAATATACTTTACTTGCATAAAATAACCAGTAGAAGCCTACCCATTTTGGTATTTTTTGGTTTAGAATTACTCTGTTTTTACAAGAGAGTTTTGCACTGTTGCAACCTGTCATAAAGTCATGAGGTCATAGCAACATAACGGTTATGTACATACAGAATCCATAGGACAGTGCTGTCCAGTCCTCAAGGCCGAGGTCCTCACACATTTCTGAAACAACTCAAATTAACTGATGGGACTGAATGAGGAAAGGTGTGGTCATCAAGTAGAACACATTTCTCCATTTCTCAGTCCATCCTAAAACACTGGCATGGATATGGCCCTGAAGGACTGCAGTTAAACAGACCTGCCATAGAAGCATTTACATCTGTCTCTCTATCTCTAAATCCCTCAGTGATGCTCACTTATCCCTGCCAAATTCTAGGGACAATTTACAATTTTAAGAATATTCCTATTAAACTACCTGTATGTTGTTAGGATGTGCGAGTAAACAGAACACTTACTTACTCTTCCTAAGTAAATATAAATAGGAGACACCGAGAGCCCAATATAGTGTAGTATGTATTGGAAACCGTAGATAAATGTAAGTGTGAGATGAATATACTCACAAACATGGGTTACCTCTTAGGCAACCACTGTGGATGCAGGTGAGGAGATTAGACCTGTCCTCACTCAGGATTAAGATGTCACTCTCTGTAGATCAGGAAAGTAGGGGTAGGTCACCCCTCCACTAGGGGTGGACACAGTATTATCGTAAGAGAACAGTGGCGCCAGCAGGATAAAAGGTAATAAAAATTTTAAAATTTGCTGGGAGGCAGTGGTGGACTTACCTCCGGAAAGCAGACTCAAAATACTGTCTGAATTAAACAAATACATTTATTATTGGTACACCAAAAGATGCAACGCGTTTCGCAGGCACAGCCCGCTTCATCAGGCAATAAGATAGGGGACAAACAGTAGCTCGTCAGAAGCACGAATGGCACCTCTGTCTAGGTGGTGGCAGAGGTGCCATTCGTGCTACTGACGAGCTACTGTTTGTCCCCTATCTTATTGCCTGATGAAGCGGGCTGTGCCTGCGAAACGCGTTGCATCTTTTGGGGTACCAATAATAAATTTATTTGTTTAATTCAGACAGTATTTTGAGTCTGCTTTCCGGAGGTAAGTCCACCACTGCCTCCCAGCAAATTTTAAAATTTTTATTACCTTTTATCCTGCTGGCGCCTCTGTTCTCTTACGATAATACTTCCTAAGTAAATGAATGACATCTCATTGTGTCCCCATGACAATGTCGAGGGATCGCTACATGTAAGTGGGATCCCCAATGGGGAACTGTCCTGGGTCACCCAGCAGTTGGCTGATGGTGTAGCAGGTGGCTGATGGTGTAATGGTTAAGGGCTCTGCCTCTGACACAGGAGACCAGGGTTCGAATCTCGACTCTGCCTGTTCAGTAAGCCAGCACTAATTCAGTAGGAGACCTTTGGCAAGTCTCCCTTACACTGCTACTGCCAATAGAGCGCGCCCTAGTGGCTGCTGCTCTGCTCTGGCGCTTTGAGTCCGCAAGGAGAAAAGCGCAATATAAATGTTATTTGTCTTGTCTTGTCTTGTATTTTATTTTGTTTTTATATATGCTGGGCACTTTCATTATTTGTAGGTATATTTGAATATGTATTCTCATGTTTTGTTTTATTATATAGTGGGTACAGTGGAGGAAATAATTATTTGACCCCTCACTGATTTTGTAAGTTTGTCCAGTGACAAAGAAATGAAAAGTCTCAAAACAGTATCATTTCAATGGTAGGTTTATTTTAACAGTGGCAGTTAGCACATCAAAAGGAAAATTGAAAAAATAACCTTAAATAAAAGATAGCAACTGATTTGCATTTCATTGAGTGAAATAAGTTTTTGAACCCCTACAAACCATTAAGAGTTCTGGCTCCCACAGAGTGGTTAGACACTTCTACTCAATTAGTCACCCTCATTAAGGACACCTGTCTTAACTAGTCACCTGTATAAAAGACACCTGTCCACAGAATCAACACCTGTCCACAGAATCAATCAATCAAGCAGACTCCAAACTCTCCAACATGGGAAAGACCAAAGAGCTGTCCAAGGATGTCAGAGACAAAATTGTAGACCTGCACAAGGCTGGAATGGGCTACAAAACCATTAGCAAGAAGCTGGGAGAGAAGGTGACAACTGTTGGTGCGATTGTTCGAAAATGGAAGGAGCACGAAATGACCATCAATCGACCTCGCTCTGGGGCTCCACGCAAGATCTCACCTCGTGGGGTGTCAACGGTTCTGAGAAAGGTGAAAAAGCATCCTAGAACTACACGGGAGGAGTTAGTGAATGACCTCAAATTAGCAGGGACCACAGTCACCAAGAGAACCATTGGAAACACATTACACCGCAATGGATTAAAATCCTGCAGGGCTCGCAAGGTCCCCCTGCTCAAGAAGGCACATGTGCAGGCCCGTCTGAAGTTTGCCAATGAACACCTGAATGATTCTGTGAGTGACTGGGAGAAGGTGCTGTGGTCTGATGAGACCAAAATAGAGCTCTTTGGCATTAACTCAACTCGCTGTGTTTGGAGGAAGAAAAATGCTGCCTATGACCCCCAAAACACCGTCCTCATCGTCAAGCATGGGGGTGGAAACATTTTGCTTTGGGGGTGTTTTTCTGCTAAGGGCACAGGACAACTTAATCGCATTAACGGGAAAATGGACGGAGACATGTATCGTGAAATCCTGAACGACAACCTCCTTCCCTCTGCCAGGAAACTGAAAATGGGTCGTGGATGGGTATTACAGCACGACAATGACCCAAAACATACAGCAAAGGCAACAAAGGAGTGGCTCAAAAAGAAGCACATTAAGGTCATGGAGTGGCCTAGTCAGTCTCCGGACCTTAATCCAATAGAAAACCTATGGAGGGAGCTCAAGCTCAGAGTTGCACAGAGACAGCCTCGAAACCTTAGGGATTTAGAGATGATCTGCAAAGAGGAGTGGACCAACATTCCTCCTAAAATGTGTGCAAACTTGGTCATCAATTACAAGAAACGTTTGACCTCTGCTTGCAAACAAGGTTTTTTCCACTAAGTATTAAGTCTTTTATTGTTAGAGGGTTCAAAAACGTATTTCACTGAATGAAATGCAAATCAGTTGCTATCTTTTATTTAAGGTTATTTTTTCGATTTTCCTTTTGATGTGCTATCTGCCACTGTTAACATAAACCTACCATTGAAATGATACTGTTCTGAGACTTTTCATTTCTTTGTCATTGGACAAACTTACAAAATCAGTGAGGGGTCAAATAATTATTTCCTCCACTGTATATATATATTCTTATTCACTAGCTATTGTGGTCTTTTTTATCATATACTGTAACTTTACTGTTTGTATATGATACGGTCTTGATTTTGATGTTAACTGTTTTTATCTGACGTTTATCTATGCTCGATTTCAATAAAATTATTTGAAACATAACAAAAAAAATTGCTTGTTGTCACTATTTTGCAATAAAGCATTACATTTGGACACACACACACACGCAAAAAAAAAAACAATAACAACGGAACACTGACTAAAAAACGTATGCCTCTTAAAGAGAGAAGGGGGAGACAAAGGAAAAAACATGCAGCAAAAATACAATAGTCCTCAGAGATGAACAGAAAATTCTCTTAATGCTGGGAATACACGGTTCGTTTATGCCGTGCGTTTCTCCACTCAATCGTTTTTGCTGCTCGATTCCGCAGTCGATTTTCTTATATTCCGCTCGTCTTTCTTATCTTTTTCCATTCTTTTCTATCAGAAATCGAGCAGCGAAAGGATCGAAAGGGAGATCGGACATGTCGGAAATTATCTATCGAACCATCTAATCTCCTCAAAAGAACCGGGTATTTTCAGCATAACACCTAAATCTTGGCTCATGCTGGAAGACGAAGGTGTACTAACAAATGAAAACCATAAACTGCCCATCAATTAAATGTCAGCTTGATTAAATTTATGTCCTGACTGGCATGCACACCAGTTTGATGGTGAATTTGAAAAGAACAGACTGGTGAGTTGAGGCAGCAGGATTAATAATCCTATAAACACAAAATATGCTATGGAGCACTGCTATGGAAGAAGGAACGCAAAAAGGAAATAGAGAGGAAGATGGCATCCAGGGTTACTGGACTATAGAACCCCTGAAGCAGCAAAAGACCCATGTGCTTGTCAGATCTCTTACTGGTTACCGCTGGTACCGGGCTTGTGAATCTAGTGAGAGGCAACCAATGTTTATTTTTAATTTATGTTTACATAAATTGTACGCGGTAGCAAAAATGCAGGGACCGTTTCACTGCATATTCAGCACAGTAGAGAGTTGCTGTTCTGCAGCAACTGAAACTGTCCCAGCCTTGGGAGAAGCGCTGGTAGGTGCAAAACGGCTGTCAGGCTCTTTGTCCGCTCACCCACTGATCTGACCTGCCAGCAGAACTTGGTATGTGGCTTTCTCTATTTTACCTGTATGTGGATTTATTTACACAGTGCCAATAAACATTCATCATGCAGTAGTGGCTGGTTTTCCTGTCCTCTACCTCGATATAGTACTTTCTGTGCATCTCTGCACCTAGAGCACGCCGCAGCTCTCTACAGCCATACCAAGCCACGCTACAGCCTCCCCCCCCCCCCACACACACACACTTTCTCCTCTATTTTTGCAACTGAAACAATACATCAAACAAGCTGAATCATATAGCACATGGTGTTACATTCACTTGGATCACTAAGTTATCTGTATTTGCTGAAAACACTCATGGTACAGATAGGCAAAATGAGCTGCTTTTTGCCAAAGAGAAATACTACACATTCAAGTGAAGAAGAAGACACAATAGGGTGTATTCTTAGAGAGTGTAATACATTGCATGTAATGTGTGGCATTCTGCATAACGCAATTTAGTGCATACACCCCATAAGGTCTTACTACATGATGGGTAGAGCGTTAGGCAATACATTACGTGCAATGCATGATTAGGCCCTATTCATTGTGCATAAGAGTTTGCACATGTTATTCTGCTCACTGCAGTTTAGAGAATATACACCTATGTCATGTCAGTGATCACACAACTGCACACAAGCGCGCACACACACACACACACACACACACACACACACACACGTCACTGCACTTTTGCAGACTTATTTATTATAAGTGTTATCACAGAAACCAAGCTGTCTAGTTTAAGGAATGTGTTCTGACTATCAGGATCTCATCACAAGATTCTGTCTGCAGCCATCAGACGGAATATCTGAGAGAATGCCACTGAACCATTTATAAGCCTGGTAAATTGTAGAGATATAAGCTGGCCTAGACCACCCTGGAGCATGCTTTTAGACTGTTTCACTTTTGTTGAAGATTTCTCTCATTCCTCAGAAACCGAGAAAAAAAAATCACATCATGGAAGACTAAGGATCATTTTCTTTGATACTGTTATAAACGGAAGCCATATATTTAAAATGTATAAAGTTCCTGTGTCATCTACAGAATAAACCCACATAAAAATATGTGGAACTGAATAATGCTTGCCTTGTCTTACAGGCCGTAAATGCTGTACATTGCAGACCTTGGTTGTTAGCAGCACAGCCACAAGTACATGTATGTGCTTGATCATGGTTTGGGGACTTTGCCCTGGAATTTGAATAACAACACACCCTTAGGATTGCTTGTAAAGGGAAATGTGTATGTGCATCTGGAAGTCCAATATGGACCAAAAGGCTTCTTTGAGGAAGAACTGGCAAGTGCCCAGTTTCAGAGAGCTCTTCCCTGTGGTTTGGCTGGATATCTGGTTTGAATTTGTCTGACCCAATCTGCAGTGTTCTGCTCTTGGATCTGTCTCAGCTTGTTTTCTTGGTTCTTTTGTTGTCTCCTGTTGATGACTTTTGGCCTGAATGTAACAATGCACTATTCTGACATTTGGAAACAGTGAAACGTCTTGTTACTGGTTTTGGTTTATACTTCATGTCTCTTCACTGACCTTGGCTTTCATCTCACCAGGACCGGATTTACCATAAGGAATTGTAGGCATGTGCCTACAGACGCTTGGTGATGGAAATGCGGCTTGCCTCCCTTCTTCCCTATGCAGAGTCCTAATAAGAGTGTAAATGAGAGGTTACTCAACCTGCTCTCTGCATTCCACTGAGATCATCTCCCTTCAGTCAGGGGTACCTCCAGCTACTTAATAATGAGGTTCTTCTAGCTACCTAATATTTGGGGGTGCCTCTAAATACTTATTATAGAGGGTACTTCTGGCTACCTTATACTAAGAGGCACCTGAAGCTGTCTATGACGGGCAAGGGAAGTAAAGAAGAAGTGACAGCTGGGACAGCCAGCACACTTGTGGTGCAGTTCGGTGGGTTCATGGAGGGCGGAGTCTAAGGTGCCAGGACATCTGTGCCTAAAGGGTCCTGTGAAGTAAATCTGGGCCTGCATCTCACTATGAATTTACCTCAGGGTTTATCCTTCCTTCACTCAGTATCTGGTAGAATTGGTAACGTTTATATTGGAGACTACAACATGTGAATACAATGCCACCAAGTCCAGTTCCTTTAATGAGGGGTAAGCAGTAGTACTGGGTGATATTTAAGCACTATGCTTTGCATGAACTCATGTAAACCACTAGTTTATATCAGTACTTTGTAACAGAAAGTTGAGTTCTACAATGAACACATGGGAGTTTTGTGGGACTGGAATTCCACAAAAGCACAGCATGCTTCTAATCACCTTACTGTTACTGAATAAACCGTCACCTTCTGCTAGAATGACTTGGTGGGAGCCACCATTCTGTCCATACATTGGTCCAAGTAGAGCACACAAGTCTCTCAGGCTCAATGATAAACTGGGTAAATCTTTGTGTATGACTTAATTGTAACCCCAGCCTAAATTTTTAGAACTTGAGGTTTGAATAGAAGAAGCATAAATGAAAACCTTTGTCGGGTTTCATTTGCTGTCTGCATTTTTGTTTCCTTCACATCCAATTCTGGTTTATTTGAAGTATTTTTAATATGGCTATCCTGGAAAGCTACATAAACATAGTGTCATATCTTTAAATAAAACCTGTAGCTTTAAAAAGAAAAAAAAAAGTTAGATACCTCAGTTGAGGGAAGCCTCTGGATGATCCAGAGGATTCCCTTGTACTCCTTGACCCCAATCTGACCGCTACTGCACTAGTTGATAGGTCCGATTTATTTTAGGCATCGGTGATGGCTGAAATGTACGGCTTTCACTGTAATCAATCAATATTATATGATCAATCCTGACAGCAAAATGTGTATGTCTTGCTGCACTTGATAATGTGACCATGGTCCCATTGTCACAGTAATGAGACATGATTGCATAATCTTGATCTACCAAGTAGAGATTTGTCTCATGCTACCCCATGACTTAACCTGCAGGAGAAGTCCTGCAAGAAAAAATGATCATCTCTTGAAATTGAGTCACTTAGCTCAATAAACCAGATCCCTGCTATCATGGAGTTCAAGGTTGGTATTGTCGCATGCTGCTCTTGTGGCTTATTATAGCTTGACAAAAAGACAACTGGATGCCATATCAGCCCAAGTAGAATTTAATCCACCCCTACTGCTAATGCTTCCTTTTCCTCAAGCTACAATATCCAGATTGAGATGAAAGACAGTCCAGGAGGTTCTTAGGAAATAATACTATCTTGTGAAAAGCCTTTCACTGAACCAAGCAATGCTGTTTGAGTCCGAATTACAGAGTAATAGGAGCCTTCACTTGTGTTACAAACCATAACTGGCAGCGTGTAGGGCGACAAAGGACGTGGCACTGCCAGGCTATGATTTGTGAATCAGGATCTATAATCCTTCTGCCAGGAAGGAAAGGGAGGGCGGGGGTTTGAAGTAAATGCTGTAGCTCAGAGAAGCAAAACCCTAAGGAAGATTCAAGATATATATACTTTTAAAGGGAGAAAGAAGGAGTCGGCTGCCTGATCTGATCTCACAGTCATTTATTTCCTGGTCGTTAATAATTTGTGTAATAAAAGACTACGTGTTAGCAGGCTTCCTTGGCACATAGTGCTCCCCTCCTTGCCGGAGCGAATGTGTTCTTGGAACATAAATTATTCCATTCTTATCGCTTGGCTACTCATTTTTCATGCTGCCTCGGCTTCCTAGCAAACGTTAGAACCCCAGCTGGCTGTGTCTTCCCCTGTGGCATTACCTGCCTAATCCTATGAAGGGGATGTGCAACCAATGACCTCAGGACAATGCACACCTCAAACATTTCTTTAGCCATACAGAGACCAAAGTTAATTGGATGTTAATTAGAGAAAGAATACATTTTGCTTCATCACTTGCTCTCACTACCATAATTGATATGATATCATATACAGTAGTTATGCCATGCTGTGTTACCCAAAAGAATAATATCTAATCAACTGAGAACATTTTAAGGTAAGCTATCTTAAGCGACGGCTATCTATTAGTTTTGCTTCTGCTAGAGGTTAGAGGAATCTTGTAGTCTATTTCAAAAGTACATGGTTTTCAAATGGGTTAATACATGTTGGTTTGTACAGAGAGTGGAGGAATGAGGTATCTGGGTGACACATCTACAATGTACAGCACTTTTTTTTTTTACAGAATTATTTTCAGCATCATATCAATCACTAAAAGAAAAATATGGGGTTAAATCTAGGAATGCAATTTTACTAGAGTAAAGTGCGTGCTGTGTTCTTTGCATGAGCCAAGGCACTCACCAGCATTTGGAAACAGGTAGGTGGGGTAGAGGATGGGAATAAAACATTATAAAACATTGGTGGCTCAGTAGCTTTGGAACACTGGCAAGGCCAGGATGCAAGGACAACTGTATGACGTCATGCCAATCATAGCATTATTATTGCTGCAATGTTTGCCTGCTGTCAGAGCAGTGGTAATCTGAGGATGAACTGTACTGCTAAGTGGAGGCAACACTGTACAGGAAGTTACGTCCCTGTAATCAATTAGAGGACATGTTGGTCCTGCAGTGATCTCTAAAGTCAACAAATATAATCTGGAGATGCTGTAGTATGTAGATTTTAGAGGATAAACGTTTGGCATTTTTAGCACTGCAGCATAAATTGGTGCAATTATTATTTTTTATAGTTTTATTTGAAATGGGCTGGGCAGGAAGTACCTGTTACAGTATCTAGCCTAAGCTTGGGAAATATAAAGTGCTTCAAAGCCACATTCTGGAAAACCAGTGTGATCACAGATATGTTCAATGTTGAGATCTGAGAGGGGGACCTTATCGCCAGGGCGGCCTCTACTGCGCCTGCACGAGCACCGCTGTCCATCATGCAGATGTCGTCTGGAGTGTTCTGTGCAGGCAGCGTGATTGACAGCGGAGCTTAAGCAGGTGCAGTAGAGTCCGACCTGACAAGGTCGGCATATGCACCGGAGGGGATACCAGGCCACTGGCTGGGAGTGGAGCTGCGGCGGGGGCACCGGACGGCTGCCAGGGGTTGAAGGAAGACTCTCTGCAGATTATGGATACCAGCCATACGAATAGCAATTGGGAGGACTCTGAATAGGTACATGATGCTGGGCACGACATTCATCTTTACAGAATGAATATGTCCATAGAGAGACGTCATGAACATCCCACTTATATAGATTAGCCATCAATTTGCGGTTCATGGGGAGATAGTTTTGCTTATACATCAGATCTTTAGTCAGATTTATTCCCAGGTATTTTACTTAGGTGTCACAATGTTGGAGCCCTAGGGAGTTGGTTAAAGCCAGACTGGAGGTTTTGGGAATATTGGGGCAAAGAAGCTCTGACTTGTAACATTTCGTTTTAATTCTGAGATAAGGGAAAGATCTTAATTAAGTTCAATGATTCGGAATGGACGTGTGGTTGCTGCTTAAGGTCAGAATGTTGGGGGAAGCTCTGATAGCACTGGCCAATGGCTCCATTATGAGGGCAAACAGGGCTGGGGAGAGCGGGCCCCCTGTCTGGACCTCAGTCAATAGTAATAGGGAGATGGCGTGGTGAAGGGAACTTAAAGAGAAACTCCGTCCAAGAATTGAACTTAATCCCAATCAGTAGCTGACACCCCCTTTTACATGAGAAATCTATTCATTTTCACAAACAGACCATCAGGGGGCGCTGTATAACTGATATTGTGGTGAAACCCCTCCCACAAGAAGCTCTGAGTACCGAGGTACTTCTGGCAGTTTCCTGTCTGTGAACCTTGTTGCCTTGTGGGAAATAGGTGTTTACAGCTGTTTCCAACTGCCAAAACAGCATACAGCAGCTACATCACTTGCCAGCAGTAAAAATGTCACCATGTGATAAATTTCAGAATATAAATCAGGGATTTAAAAGATTTTACAATGGGCAAACACAGACTAAATCATGTATACATAATTATTGTAAAAGCGAAGCACTTTTTTTATTACATTATTTTCACTGGAGTTCCTCTTTAAGAGTAGTGGAGGGAATGGAGTAAAGGCACTTGATTAACCCCCAAAATTTACCACCCATCCCAAATCTAACTAACATAAAAGGCCATTTTATGGTATCAAATGCCTTCCCCATGTCCAAGGCTGGAATGGCAGTTGAAGTTTTGTGGGAGTGAACATAATGTAAGATACATATAGTATTTTTCTGACGTTACCCAACACTTGAAGGGATGGGATAAACCCCATCTGCTCTTTATCGATTTAGTCTATTGGCAAGAAGGAAAGTGAGAAGTTTATAATCTAAATTTAAAAGGGAGACTGGGCAAAAAAAATTGTTAACAATGATTCTCTACCTGGTTTAGGAATTAAGGTAATAGTGGCCTGCAGGAATTCCAGGGGTAGGGTGGACTCCATTCAGTAGTGTATTATAAAATGTGGTCAAGGGCAGGGGTAGGCCATCTGTGAATTTCTTGTCATATGTGGCGCTAAAGCCATCAGGACCAGGGGCTTTACCATTTTTAATTAATTAATTAATGGCCTTAAGTATCTCTTGTTCTGAGAATGGATTGCTTAGAATGTAATTATCTGAATATATTTTCTGGCAATAGCCATGGAAAGCTTGGTATATAGAATTTTGGTTCAATGTGACTTGATCTTTTACCTGGGTGATTCTATTTAAGTTCTGCTGAAGGCGAAGCTTTCTAGCGAACCGGGTTTTGGGTTTGTTTACATGTCCATATGACCGCGCTTTGGGCCATCTGATGGCCTTCTATACATTAGAATAGAGCAAGGCGTCCAGTTGCAGCTTAAGGTCTGAAATTAGTTTTTTGAGCTATAACGAGGGACGTTGACTATAAATCTGCAGAAGGGCCTGAAGTTAGAATTCTATATTCTAGATAGCCTGTGATCTCGATTTCTCTAAGTGAGAAACTATCCTGATTAGTGACCCCTCACAGTGGCTTCATGGGCCATCCACAAGGAGGCTGAGTACTTCCAAGGCAACACCATCCTTCATGAGAAGAAAAGATTTTGCTACCTGAGGATAATGGAAGTAGAAGCAGTCAGAACAATGTGGTGGTCAGACCAGGGACAAATAACATCATGCTAGGGGCAGGATAGTAGACAGGGGCGTAGCAATAGGGGGTGCAGAGGTAGCCACCACATCAGAGCCCTTGGGCCAGAGGGGCCCCAAAGAGCCCTCCCTTAACTACAGTATTAGCTTTCTATTGGTCCTGTGCTCATAACAATCACTTCTATAGATACTTTGAATAGTGGTAATCATTAACAAACTGTTCCCCATCCCCTTCTTGCACCTCTGACACTGTAGTTGCCATTGGCAGGTTTTGGTGCGCCGTATCAATTGTTATGTATAGAGTGCTTGGGGCGCCCCATTGTAAAACTTGCATCGGGGCCCACAGATCCTTAGCTACGCCACTGATAGTAGAACTCACTAATGTGAAATCTATGCATGAATATTAATTATGCCTGGGAGAATAAAATGTATACGGTCTTCTTGGCATTATGATTGTGTTCTCTCCACACATCTGCCAGGGCATGAGACTGCGCCTTATTTTGACCACACTGCTACACAGTTTAACTTACTGAATAAGAACTTCATCATTGGTATGCAATAAATCAAGTTCTTATTCAGTAAGTTAAGCTTGTCATTTTTGGGGATCACCTGCTCCAGGAAATAGTTTTCATTGTGAGAACTAAAGATCTTACTTAGTGTCAGGAGATTAACATATAAATATAGCATTCTACCATGCAGTGAAAGGAGAATCTTGAGCTACCACCTCAAAACACTGCTGGCCAAACTTTGAAGGATGGAACAGAGACCATAAGCCTTATTCTTGCAGACATTGCTCTTTGAGGTTGGGACAAGTCTATAGATTGGAGACTAGCTGTAGATGATTTATGGCCTATTAACTGCAGTTTATGGCTACCTATACAGTTTTTTCAATGCTTCAGACTCAAAGCTATCTGCCGCAGTGGTCACCCAAGCTTTATTCAGTTTAATGAAGAGGAAGGAGCAGGCATCCAAAAGGATTACAAAAATATAGCATGCTAATGTAGCTAGTAAGAGGTACCTAATTAAGTTAACTTGAGATAAAAAAAATTAAAGCATTTATACATACCTGGGGCTTCCTCCACCCTCCTTCAGGCCGTGGGCTCCCTCGCAGTCCTCCCAGGCTACTATAGTCCTCCGCTGGCTGTTCCCATAAATCCTTCAGTCGCACTAAGTCATGCCGTGCTGTGCATGCGTGGCCCCTATCGCACGTGCCCATATCGCACATGCCCCTTTCATTCTACCGTTGCTGGGAGAGTGATGGTGCACACGTGGGAAGGCCACGCATGCACAGCATGGAGCGACTGGTGGTGACTGGTTGATTCTGGGAGATACTGACCTGAACCATCACCAAGAAAAGAGTAGACCAATACATCATCAAGAGTACACCCATACAGATGTTATTTCCCACAAAGCAACAAGGTTCACAGAAAGGAAACTGTCATGACCATGGTCATGACCATGGTCATGACCAGGGATGCTCAAATTCGGATTCGGGAGATACCCGGATAGTTGCAATCCGGATATCTCCCAGTAATGCTGTGCGGGCTGGGCGGGGGGGGGGGTCAAGCTTACCTCTCTGACATCTTCTTCGCTCGTCCCTCGGCGCCTCCCACGATGCGGTCCACAAGGCGGTCACGTGACTACAAACACTTCCTCCTTCTGGGTTGATGGAGGAAGTGTTTGTAGTCACGTGATGTGCGTGGACCGTATCGTGGGAGGCGCCGAGGGACGAGCAAAGAAGATGTCAGAGAGGTAAGCTTGACCCCCCCCCGCCCAGCCCGCACAGCATTACTGGGAGATATCCGGATTGCAACTATCCGGGTATCTCCCGAATCCGAATTTGAGCATCCCTGGTCATGACATCACACTGTGGGAGGGGTTTTACCACAATGGGCCTGATGCTATTCCAGGTGATAAGTAGCTTGCAGATGCGAGCTACTTATCACCTTGCCATCGCACGAGGATTACCGGCAAATCCTATTGCCAGTTTTACTCATGCGATGGCCGATCGTTAGGGAGCATTACTCAGGCGAAAGCCTGAGCGATGCTCCCTATTACCGGGCGATGGGGATCGAGGTTTACCCTGTGGTGCTGTCCATCAGCACCACAGCCTCGCTCCCCACACATGCGCACAACCCGCCGAACATCCGCCGCCATCTTCCGCCGCTGCATCTGGGGGTCTCCTTTAAGCGAGCTTCCCCGCCGGACGCCGCTCGTCTCCGCAACCCCCCACAAAGTTGCAAAGCTACAAATTGCTTCAATTCCTTACCGCCGCTTTACACCCGCCGGCCGCCGCATCTCGCCGCAAGTCCCCGCTGTGTAATTACAGTGTACGAGTTACTGTAATTACACTCACTAAGAACAGAGTCCCAGCAAAGCATCTTTGAATCAGCCGCCGGGGCTCCCCATTGGTTCACAGGCTGAGCCATTTGGTCCAGCCTGTGAACCAATGGGGAGCCCCGGCGGCTGATTCAAAGATGCTTTGCCAGGACTCTGTTCTTAGTGAGTGTAATTACAGTAACTCGTACACTGTAATTACACAGCGGGGACTTGCGGCGAGATGCGGCGGCCGGCGGGTGTAAAGCGGCAGTAAGGAATTGAAGCAATTTGTAGCTTTGCAACTTTGTGGGGGGTTGCGGAGATGAGCGGCGGCCGGCGGGGAGCTCTGGGGGTCTCCTTATTAAAGGAGACCCCCAGATGCAGCGGCGATGTCGTGCGTTAGCATGTTTAGACCTGCTTTTTGCAGGTCTAAGCTAACGCTCGGAGGCATGCAAAATGTAATAGGATAGGGTGTAAGGAACTTGCTGGGCGATAATATCGCCCAAGCGAGTTCTTTTAGCACCCTGCCTAGGGCTAAATGCAATTGAATCAGGCGACTTTATAGTAGCCTGATTATCGGACTCACCAGTGTTTAACACTGGCGAGTCTGACAATTGCATCAGGCCCAATATCAGCTATACAGATGCCCCTGATGATCTATTCAAGAAAAGGTAAAGATTTATTTTGGGGAAAAGGGGTAAGAGATACTGATTGGGATTAAGTTCACTCCTTGGTTACAGTTTCTCTTAAACTGGATCTGAGATAAACTTTTATTCATTGCATTAATGTGTTCCTTTCATATAGTTTATAGCGCATTCCTCAAGCCCAATACTTTTGTTTTTTTGTTTTTAATTAGATAAACTGGGTTTATTTAGTCTAGAGAAAAGACGACTTAGAGGGGATCTAATTAACATGTACTGTATAAATACCTCAGAGGGCAATATAAAAGCTTGGCGGATGAGCTTTTTGTCCTTAGGCCTTCTCAAAGGACTAGAGGACATGATCTGCGCATGGAGGAAAAACGTTTTAGCCATTTATTTAGGAAAGGGTTCTTTACAGTAAGAGTGATTAAGATGTGGAATGCATTGCCACAGGAAGTAGTTATGGCAAATTCTATACCTGCATTTAAAGAGGGCTTAGATGCTTTCCTTGAGTTGAAAGACATCCATGGCTACAATTACTAGGTAATGCCCAGTGATGTTTATCCAGGGATTTTATCTGATTGCCATCTGGAGTCAGGAAGGCTTTTTTTCCCTTTGGGGGCTAATTGGACCATGCCTTGTAAGGGTTATTTCATCTTCCTCTGGATCAACAGGGATATGTGAGGGCGCAGACTGGTGTTGTACTTTGTTCTCTGGTTGAACCCAATGGACGTATGTTTTTTTTCAACCCAAATAACTATGTAACTATGTAATACTCTAATTCCCTATAAACTAAACAAGCCTTGCCCACAGCTTCTCCAGTGCTTTGGCACTCTGAGACCCATGTAGCAAGGGCTTATGGGAGCTCAGTCTGGGCAGGGGAGGAGGAGGTTACCAGGCAGAGATTTCAGAGTCAGAGGGGAGGAGGAGAGAGGAGTGAAGTTTTTACAGCCTGAGTAGAGTTGCAGAATACCTTGTCTGTGTGATGAGAAGCAGAATATGGCTGCTCTCATTGTATCACAGGAAGAAATAATCATTTACTGTTGAAGCTGTTTGCAGCTAGATTTGCTGTATAAACCATCTAAACTTTAGATAAGCTATATAGACAAGTTACTTGTTATAGTTAGTTTTTCATCTCGGAGCCGCTTTAAGTACATTAAGAGTTTACATCATATTCTGACCTGCTGAATTGGATTGCATGGTTATATAGTGTATTTATTATTAGCAAACTATAACTTGGTGTACATCACTAATTGAAAAAAAAGTACAATAATATTGCTACATAATTGCTAACTGTGACATATCCTTTAAACTAAATAGAAAATAGGCAGATAAGAATTTAATATGAAGACTTTGTTTTCATTTTTTGGTATAGTCAGAGTATTAATGACCGTCTTCTATGAGCAAGGACAGGATCCTTGGCAGGGATGGGTTAAAGCTATCTGCAATTGATTTTTTCATTGTGCCATGTGAAACCAGCAATCAGCTTTGCGGTTTGAAATTGCCCTGAAACAGGAGCCGAGACGTGAAACAGCCACCAACACGTTTCAATTAGCAGCCGTCCTACCCAAGATCCCACCCCAGGGGAAAGAGACGCTTGTACAGCTTGACGCACTCACAATGAATTGGCTGTCCTTCATATACCGCGTATTATGCCGTCACAGCTGCATCCAAGCATGTCGGCTCACACACACACACACACACACACACACACACACACACACGCACACACACACACGCACACACACACACGCATACACACACACAACACACACATACACCTCTCTGTGTGTTATATACCAAAAGAAGAACATCATTGCTAACTAGCCCTGTGGCCACTTAAAACATCATACTATTAACGTCACATTATTACTATTAATGAAAAACATAACTTTCTACAGAAATGTCAACCTTAATGAGGCACTCGTGTCTTTAACTGACAGGTACGTGTACAGTAATATGAATTTTTACACTGTGCGTGACTACTCCTCATCAGCTTGTCATACAACTCTCTTTCCCAAAAATGAGGATGCTCAGTAGAATCTGATTTAAACGGAATGCAGGGATCTGCAAACCACATAACACGTATACAGTACTTAGCTAAAGCAAGTCTAAAGGGAAAATAAAAATAAAAAACAGATACTCACTTAAGTAGAGGGAAGGCTCTGGGTCCCAAAGCGCATTCTCATTCTCCTCACAGCACTCCAGCTTTGGATTCCCGGTTCAAATCTCCCGCTGCGGTAGACTGTCGCAATCTTTGGAAGCACTCGGTCTTCCGAAGACGGGCGGCTCTGTACTGCGCACGCGCGAATGTGCGAGGGGGGGCACTCGCACATGCGCAGTACAGAGCGACCCGTCTTCAGAAGCCTGAGTGCTTCCGAAGACTCCCGAAGCCCACCCAACAAAGAAGAGGGCAATGCAGGGACCATGACTCCCTTAAAAAATATCAGATATTGATGAAAAATGAGATTTTTATATATATATATATATATATATATATATATATATATATATATATATATATATATATATATACTGTTCTGATTTTTATAATTTAATGCTCACAACACATTTCAGAAAAGTTGGGGCTGGGGCATGTTTACCTTGTGTTACAAATATGAAAAAATAGACTGCACACCAATCTATGCTCAAATATATATATATATATATAAATATATATATATATATATATATATATATATAATATATTCATAAATGTATATAGTACAAAATGCATTGTCGCCATATGTAGCCAATACAATAATCAATACTGCTATAGTGGTGTGATAAGCATACTGTCAGGGCCCGACTCTGCGACAAGCTAGTGGAGACTAAACCCGACAGTGTTAGACAGAATTTGAATGAGGAGAAATCTTACAAGGCCGTCGCTCGCAACCACAACTTGCAAACCTCAACTTCAACTAGCAGTCCTCTGCTGATGAATCTGCTAGCCACCATACAAATACAGACTCCTTTTCTACAAAGATGACTACCCTGGTCTATGCAGCGCACACTGAAAAGATGCATGCAACCCCATACATTCATGCAAATGTATGCGATATTAAACACCAACCTGTCTCCCTGTATCCCGTCTCCCTCCCACAGCCACTGCATTCATTTGCATGTAACTTTATGCATTACTGCAAATGTATGCATTTCTAAACACCAGTTGGTCCTTCCTTCATCCCTTCTCCCTCTCATGGTCAACTCAACTTCATACATGAATGCAAATTTACGCATTTTCAAACACACACCTTCCTCTCTTCATCCCACCTCTCTCCCACAGCCACCCTATGCATTTTACATGCAACTTCATGCATGTACAAACACCAGCTGTCTCCCTGCATCCTGACTCTCTCTCACAGCCACCACAACCTCACAGCTACTCCAACGGTATGCAATGCATAAACATGCACTTGCATGCAGCTTCATACTTTATGTATGCATTTTTAAACACCAACCTCTCTCTCTCTATTCTCCCTCCCTCCAACAACCACCCCAACTCAATCCCGTCTAAAACATACCACGACCAGGCTTATTCCAACCTCAATTGCATAATAATGCAATTCTGCAAATGCATCATCCTCTTTTCCTAGCCCCGGCCACCCTACCATCTCATTTACAGTAGATCCCTCCAATTATCCCAATTTGTTTTGATCAATTATAATGCTAACCAGACCCATTCCCCCAAAATATTTACCAACATGATACATATCCCCCCCTCCAACAACAGGAGGGGGGGATACGCTGGGGGGTCGCCTGCACCTCCCAGCCTCCCCCTCCGAGGTGCCGCTGTGTGGGTTCCAGGCAGTGAGAGGGCTTGGGGCCCCCACGCCCCCCTGGTTGTATGGGGGAATTGGGAAGCCTCCCCATGGCGCTCATGGATAGTGCTAATGTAGCATGAACTAATTTCCGCAGGGCAACCGCTTTGTGGTATTGGTTTTTGACCCTGCATAATTTGGCATGCGAAAGCAAATGCATATTTGCATGAGCAATGCCTCATGATAAGCCAATTAGGCCAAATTTGCAAAGCCAGATTTGTTAGGGTTAAACTTGGTTGATGCACACATTTCCTCTTTGTTGTATTCAAGATAGATAATCAATACTGTACATACAAAAGGAATAAAAGGGTTAGGTGGAGGTGCCCAAAATATATGCATGTTAAAACTTTGAGGGAAGGAACACAGTAGGCAGAATCGCATGAGTTTTCCCCATAGCACATAGTAGAAAATGCATATGCGATTCTTGCCTAGTGTGTTCCTACCATAAAACATAACATATAAATAATAGGCAATTGCTTACTTCTCCACAAGATACAGACACCAGAAGAATATTAATTTAAAAGAATGTCAACACGTTTCATGGGTCATGGCCCGCTCCCTCAGGTCAATACAAAAAAATGCCTTAGCAGCATAAGGAGTAGAGTGTAGGTACCTCTATTAGTTGGGGCTGATTCTATTGAAGGTGGAGCTGAAGCCAAGGAGGAGGATTCTGGGTTGGGTGTCTAGATGGAACAGGATGTACTCCAGGCCGACTACAGATCTGTTAGGCAAACTGGAGAGGGGGAGTTTGGTTGTTGATGGTGAGTTTCAGGTGTGACAGGACCATCCAAAAGAGCTTCATGACATTTGAGGTTAGAGAGACTGGTCTGTAGTTGTTGAGGTCCACAACACCTGGTTTCTTCAGGACTGAGATTATGGTGGACATCTACAGGCAGGAGGGGACCTTGCATTCCCTTAGGGATTGCAAGAGCATGATGGAGAGAACAAGGGTCAGCTGGGTAGCGCAGGTATTTAGGCACTGTGTTGTCACACTGTTCGAGTCTGGAGCTTTCCTTGGATTCAGTTTGCAGAGAAGTTTATGAACTACTCCTGTGTCTTCTGTTACTGGCACTTGGGAGGCCACCGTCTTTCAGTATGGGTGGGGGACGACGACTTTGTTTTGGTGGTGGATGTGGGCTGGGCCAGTGTTTGGTTGGTTTTCTTTGAATCTACAGTTGAACATGTTAAGTGCCACACGTCTATTCACATCAGCCAGTTTTCTGATTATCACCAGTCCAAATACACACTAGCTATACAGACACCTATACAGTCAAAGATTATATAAGCTCCCTCACAGCTCCACCCATATTACTTTACTTCCTCAATGATGGTATAGAAGGAGGAGTTTGGACAGTTCACAGTCTGCTATCCAGTTTATCCAACCTGCATCTGACATTCATACAGCAAGACAATTTGGGAAACCCATTAAGAATTTAATTATGAAAGTGCCTGCATGTTCTGTGAGCTACATCAGCATAATACACAGTAATACAGATATCAAAGTAAATTCCTTAGTATTGTGAAGCCAATTACCACACGCTGTGTAATATATCCCCTGATGACAGAGTGTGGGAATTGGCTTGAAAGCCAGGGGCGGTGGGCCATGACACCAGGTGACGCAGGTCCATCAGTCGGCATGGGCCCTGGAGCGGCTGCTGTGAAAAGGAAGGAAGCAGGATAGTGTCAATGTATATCACCGTTACCAGGGGAACCGCTGTCCTGATTCCTTCCTCTTAACAGTAGCCGCACGGCGCGCTGCTTTGTCAGAGGGTTATGACGGAGGAGAGAGGGCCATCGGGGACTGCGAGTGTTAGCTCAGAAGGTAACATGAGCGGCAGCAGCGGGTAAGGAGGGGGGAGCAGGCACTGGGGGCAACTATATTACCTATGCTGCGGCAACTATACTACCTATACTGGGGGCAACGATACTACTTATACTGGGGGCAACTATACTAGCTACCTATACTGGGGCAACTATACTGGCTACTTATACAGGGGGTAACAATATTGGCTACCTATATGGGGGGGGGGCAACTATACTAGCTACCTATACTGGGGGAAACTATACCTCGCTACCCTACCCTGTTGACAGTGCTGAGGATTGGAATCCTTTGGCAGCTGACTTTTGTTTGTTTCCATCTATAAATTATAATACCGATATCAGCTGTTAGAAGTGCAATTTGTTTGATTCCATAGATCTAATTTACCGAGATAGTGTTTTTGTATCTCTGTAAATCTATTAATTTCCTGTATTTATATAATCATGATTTATCATGCAGTATGTTATAAAGAACATACATCCATTTAATTTGAAGGAGCTTTATGGCTAAACAAGTCTATTAGATTCACAGACCTCTTTCACTCAGGATACTAAAGGTGGTGAATTCACTAGCTGTCAGCTGCTCATGTTCACTACAAGAACGCTTGCTCGCGCTCAGCATGAGCAGTGCAGAGACAGACACTGCACTAAGTGACATCAGATATGACTTTATGCATTTTTGTTTTTTGTTGCTGGGTACCACATGTCAAAACACTGATGTGTGATTATAAACCCTGCCATTTGGCTGCATTAAACTGGCACCGATAGACCAGCAAGCTGAACTGTCCAACAGGCTCCCATGTGAGAGAGGCTGAATTGCATAGGAATGATTGCAGAGTGCATCAGAAGTATAATTTAGCTTGGTAATAACTGAAGAAAAAGTGTATTTTTAAATGATAATTGAACTTAAAACATAAGTAAGTTAAATCAGATCCAAATAATTGTCATAGGGATCTCCATAGCATCCATTTATCCATTTGAGGGGAGAAGATCCACAAAACATCCCTGCACCATGGTCCACCAGGTTTAGTTTAGTTTTTATTTTTTTACCCTGGGTTTTGTCCTTTAAACCTAGGTGCGTCTTATGGTCAGGAGCATCTTATGGTCCGAAAAATACAGCACATACTTCGGTAAAGATATACATTTGTCCCAGAGTAAAATGCAGCATCATTTACTTTTTTCCAATACCACTGTCACCTAATTCTGACAGGATTTTGGGTAGTCCAACTCCTTATGGAGGGTTCCCAGGAATTAAGGAACTCCATAATTTATTTTTATTCAAAAGCACCCATGGACAGCAACTGCACAGTCCTAATGCCAGAATAAAGAACACACAAGAAGCCAGGTTGGCCAGCAACTTTCTAAAGGTCTTTTCCAGATAAAGATTTTGAATAGCAGAAATGAAACTTTGAGTATCCACCATGAGGAGATGGACCATTCCAAAACCTGTAAAAGCTGTCATTTTAATAATATCTACTGTAAGTGGCTGCGGCATAGGGGGAAAAATTATACTGCACTTTACTTTACTTACAGAGAAGATGCGGTGGGTGCAGGGCACTAAATAGGCTATTTAGTGTCCTGCACCAACCGCATCGTCTCTGTTCATCGCAGCTTGGTATGTACACTTTATTTATGTATATGCAGCACCCATGTCTTTGATGTAGGCACTTTATGCCACAAGGATTTTATTAAAGATTTATAGCAGCTGTGCTGACCTCCATTTCTTTACCACAGTTTACTACCTTTATGACCAGAGCATGCTGGAGCCCGGCATGTAGCTGATCTAGGTGAGCATCTACAACTACTGGATCCCCACTTCCGTCAGGCACTGCAGTTCCAACGCTTTCTTTGTCTACAGACTATTCTTAATAGCTGAAAGCCTACTGCTTTTCTTCTAAGTTAGCCAATAACTTTTCCTGATGGAAAACGCAGTACAATACTCTTAGGCACTGTTCACAATAGCGTTGTTTTACGGAACCGGACATACGGATCAGGCTAGCTGGATCCGGTGAAAATGGTCCGTTTTACAGCCAGTGTGTTGTAAAACGTCCGTTTAATTGGCTCCTATATGCTGCAAAACCTTCCGGTTCCGTTCCGCTCAGCGAAACGGTCCGGAAAATTGGGTCCTGCAGCATTTTTTTGTCCGTTCAGCGGAACGGACCACAGATCCGTACGGCCGGTTCCGTTGGCAAACGCTAATGTGAACCTGGCCTAAAGCGTATAGAAATAAAGCAATAAAAGACTCTTTGGACTACAAAAGTCTAAGTTATCTGTTCTATACCCTGTAAAACTACATGTCATTATTTTTTTTATCCTGCGGTCATTTTTAGCCTGACATTAGCACTTGTTTATACTCAAGGGTCCTATTTCTCACTTTTCCTCTTTGGACAGGTTATGACCATGTGATCACATTTCCCCTGCTGAGCTTTGCACCACTGTGTGTGTTTGGGTTAGTGTTTCCAAGGAATGGTGACTGAGCATGACTCTTCTAGGCTTATAAGGATAGGAAGTAACACTCTTTGCCCAGATCCATACAGGGCCCTGCCAAGTGATTATTTCCTTCACGTTTGTCCAAATGACATGCAGTGCACTGCTGTGCTATCGGGCGTTGGCAAGGAGACGGCTAACAATCTAGAGCTTGGAACCAAACAACTCCCCTGGGAAGATGGCCTGTTGACTCACTCTGTATCTGCCTCAGGGCTGCCGGATTGGAGCTCAGCACTTGCTGTGTGCGTCACTCTGAGGACACATGTGGATTCCAGCATCTCTGCATGGGGCCATGGGCTGGCTCGGTCTCATATTAACCCCCAAGGAGCAAGTTTTGTTTACCGAGCTTTCCCCTCATATGTTGTGACAAGCCTGTATGCTTAAATATATGTATCATATGTACTGCCCCATGGAGGTAAAGTAGGATATCACTTCCTGCAAAGGACCTTGCATTAAAAATAGCAGAAGGTCAGCCAATCAGGGCCATGGTTAATGAGGAATCATGCAATTATGAACTACTTATGTCCCTTGTTATTAATAATGCACAATGCATTGTTTGATAATTATAAATAGCCTTTATTTTTCAACAGCTATAAATAGTATTTATCAATTCAGAATATTGTCAGCTTCCCTAATTAACCCTTTGTGTCCAAGACTCATTTTAAAATGGTAAGTGGAAATGTATTCAGGATTTCAGTTAGGATTTAAACTAGTGCAGCGCAACTTCTAGAGGAGCGATCCCTGTTGCTGCACTGTAGCCCAGAGCAGGGGAGAGGGCAACTTCTTACCTTCCTTCTGTGCTCACCCAGTAGCTGTTGCTCACTTGGTCTCGCTGCAACCCCCCCCCCCTCCCCCATCCCCCCTACAATGTAGCATACTGGTGGTGCAAGTACATTACCTTCTCCAGCATCAGTGCAGCCAGTTCACTCTTGCTCAACCACAAACTGACCCCAAGTCTTCTCACGTCACGACACACAAGAAGACTCATGAAATAAAAAATGTGGATAGCTGCTGAAAAAGAAGGAGGGAGGGATCTTATGCAGGGGCATAGCTAGAAGTCACTGGGCCCCCCAGCAAAACTTTGGATAGCTCCCCATCCCCACCCCCCTTTAGGCCCAAAATATTGTCACCTCCCTCCCCCAACTCCAGATAGCAGGATCATGTAACCAGTGTCTGCTCCTTCTCTTCCCCCCAGATAGCAGTATTAGATAGCGTCTGTGCCCCCCCTTCGCCAGATAGCAGTATTAGGTGGTTTCCGTGCCTCCCCTCCTCCACAGCAGAGTTAGGTAGTCTCAGTGCCCCTCCCTCCTCCTCAGCAGAGTTACAGGGTTAGGTATCCTCCATGCCTCTGCTTCCTCCCCCACAGCAGGGTTTGGTTGTCTCTGTGCCTTCCCTCCCCCACTGCAGAGTTAGGTAGTTTCCCTGCCCCAACATCAGTGTTAGGTAGTATCGGTGCCTCCCCAGCAGAGTATGGTAGTCTCTGTCTTCCCCCCCCCCCCCCCCCCCCGCCAGCAGAGTTAGGTAGAGTCTGTACACCCCAACATCACCATTAGGTAGTCTTTGTTGACTTCCCCCTGACAACAAAATTAGGTAGTCAGCCTCCATGTCTTCCCCCTTTCCCCAGTAGAGACAAATTACAGTCTTCATGCAGCCCTCTACCCCAACCCCAGCAGAGTAGCCTCTGTGATCCCTCTCTCTCCAACCCTAACAGCATGATCAGGCAGCCCCCACCCTTCCAACTCTGCAGAGAGGCACTTACTATAACTGCTCTAATGGCGCTTTGTCTTCATGTCTCTATTACAGATCGACACTGTGAAGCATCCTACCTCCATATGGCTCCTGATACATGTCCACATGGGACGCGAATCTGGAAGGAACGCGGAGACAGTGGCGGATGGCGGCGGGTAAAATATAAGTGCAAGGGGCACCAGGGCGGGTTGGGGGGGGGGAGATGTACATGTACATTAGAGGTGACAGCAGCCGGAATCAACAAGGTGGCGTCATGATGCCAATTCCCTAAAGATTTCATGCTGAAATTGATTGGTAATCGACCTGCGGTTTATGGCGCCCAACAGATCTCCAATCAAATTCAATCACAGAGACATCTGTCTCTTGGTCTGTCTGTCCATCATCGTCTGATGTACAAGCACCTTTAGGCTTCAACTTCACAGTATTTAACAAGTCTGTCTGAATATTTGCATAATTATTGCCACTAATTAGGATGGGTCCTATATTAAATTATATTAAACAAAAAAGCTGTCTACAACTTTCATAAGATAGGGTTTTTCTCTATGCTCAAATAAAGTATTCCTTGTAGGCTTTACATTTTTATTTTCCAAAAGAACAATATTTCCTCTTTATCCTTGCAGCCAGACTTTAATGTGTCATTACAGGAAATATTTTCTTCTGGCTCCAGCTTAGCTTCGCCAGGAGCATTTGAAGTTCTTTGTGTTCACCATCCTATGGTAAGAGCAGAACTGCACGCCTCTGTGACCACCGCCACCTCTGCCTTCCGGATGCGGAGAGCCTGTCAGAGCACACGCAGAGAGCTGTTCCCTGACCCTCCCTCCCCAGGGGAGACAGACGCCGAGGGAACGCAGTGAACTTGTTCCCAGGGACGCATCGCATCCAGACAGGCAGGTTTTGCTTTCATCCTGTGTCAGTTCAGTAAAAGCCTCAATTAACTGCACATTAATTATTAAATCTGAACAATGCAGTCCTGGGATCCAGCAGCCAGATTGTGTTACGTCGTGTGTGGATGAGGGATTGCTAGCGGTCAAGCTAATATAGTTTATCTTCTTTCACAAAGCCTTAAATGTATGTACAGCCTCCGGTTTTTTTTACACTTGTGCTCTCTTTTCCTTATAGAAAGACAATTAATGCATATTTACAAAAATTAATAAAGCCCAAATACCTTTTTATGCCAGATGAATAGTGCTCAGTCTTTTTGGGGCTCATTTCCACCATTCTGCATCCATTTTTCTGGATGCGGATTTCTGCGTTGTTTCCGCGAATGTTAACGCAGAAATCCGGATGTGGCTATCAGTCATTGTATAGGAGAGGGGTGCATTGTACCGGAATCTCCAGCATGCAATCTATGTTTTTTTCTGCATCGTACCGCAATGGCAAATTGGCAATCAATGGAAATGGCTCTATTGACATGTATTGGTTACAGGTTCAATGCGAATATTCACATTGCTAATTCACACTTAGTGGAAACTTGCCCTAAAACCTGCATATACAGCTGCTGGGAGAGTATACTTACAGTATAGTAATAGCACAAAGGGAAGCACTGCAGGATGTGGATGTACCCTTTCACTAATTTGCCTGTGTCATGTGATGATGATTATTTTATTGATTCATGTAGCGCCAACACCTTCTGTGGTGTAGTATGTACAAACAAGTCATATATTATTTAAACAAATTGCATGGACAATAAAGGACAATGTAGATAATAGAGTAGTATACTGTTTCCCCAAAATGAAGACATCCCCCGAAAGTAAGCCCTAGCAAGAATTTCGAGCATGGTTCAAATATAAGGCCTACCCCGAAAGTAAGCCCTAGCAGCAGTACGGGGAAAAAGCATGGGAACTTGTGTTATTACTTATTACTGGAGCCCATGGTCTTACAGGCAGGGGGGAGAAGAAGAGGATGCAGGGGGACATCTGAGGACATGAAGACAGATTGGTATGAAGCTAGGGGTAAGAGGAGGAGGTAGGGAGACATTGGAGGACACGGAGGAAAGCAGAGGACATAAGGGGACACGGGACAAAGGAGCATAGGGAATGGAGAAGGACAGAGGGGGACAACAGGAGGACACTAAAGGTACAAGAAGGCCACATATTGGATCCATATCTTGTGTGATCACAGGGCCACACAAGGTGTGTATCCAGCAGAGGAAGAGGTGGCACAGGGAAGGCAGGAGGACGCACAGCAGAGTAACTTGTGTGTTCATAGAAATATAAGACTTCATCTGAAAATAAGCCCTAACACATCTTTTGGTGTAAAAATTAATATTCGGGCCTGCTTCCTCTATGGCAAATTTGCATGCACTAGCCTCGTGCGAATTCCCATACTCAATGTATTTCAGTGCGCCTATTTCCATCACAGGCAAAAATTGCTTCCTCTTGCATGCAAAAAAAAAAACCTGGTCACCTCTGTAACAATTTTCCGTGCGGTTCACGCGTTTCTGTGGGTTTTATGCGTTTTTGCATGCACTTTTTTTTGCGCGTTTTTGCGTGTGTATGTCAATAGTGATGAAAGACAATGGGGAAAGAATTTGCATACGCATGCGAATTCGTGTGCAGAAAATAGCAATTTGCATGAGCCCTAAGACACTGTCTTATTTTTGGGGAAACATGGTAGCATACATTCATATGAAAATTCAATCCCCCAAGCCTGATGTATCAAATAATCCATGTGGCCAATGTTTGGTGGATCAGGGAAGCTGAAGGCAAGTTTTATAAATCCAAAATCTGATGATGTAAAGCTCAAAGGGGTTTATGATGAAACACTGTAACATTGTAAATATATATGTACACATACTGTACAAACAGTATATTTTTCTCATAGTAGATGAACTGTAATTTTTCTTACTTCCTATGTAGTTGCCACTTAGGGCTGGTTCAAACAGACGTCTGCTGAGCTTTTGCTCGGTGCGTCGTTCAAACAATGGTGTTTAAACACCGACGTTTAACTGCTAGCTTTTGAAGTCTTTTAGGAAGCTTTCAAGGCTAGCGGTTTGGGTTTCTACACTGATTTCCCAGCGTTTACTACCTCTAAAAGCTGCATGTTGCTTTCAAGACGAGACACGACGCCAGGATCAAGCACCAGGCTTTCATGAAAACCTGCACAAGTCAGCCCTAAATGCTCACATTTATTAGAATGAGACCACGATAGATCCCAAAAAACGTTGTGTCTTATATGCCGTGTTTAACGCTGCAAAGCATCCATGTGAACCAGCCCTTACAGTAGTTATTATAATCGGATGTGCTAAGCCTCTTACTAACAGGTTTTGGGACTTGTTAGTCTCCTCATGGGGGATTCTTAAAGTCTCCTTTATGTTTTTCAAGCGCACCCTGGCCAGAACTTATACACATATGCTGGCTAGCTTGCCTACTCACGTGTCACTACTCTAGCAATTGGAATGTGCCACTACCATCCAGGGAGTGCTTATGAAAATAAGGGAAACCTTGAGAATACCCCATGAGGAGATGGCCAAATCCAGAAACTGCAGGGAAGAGGTACAGAGCCATCAGATTTGAAAGCCTACAGTAAAAGAAGTAGGAATTAAAAAAAATACATTGCATTTTTACTCTGTGACAAATTAATGTATTTGTACATATACACTTTAAAAAGTACCTAAGGTAAAAATGACAGAATGATGGATGATTAGGGGAGTGTTAGGGTTAAGTTCTTGCCTGTTCTGGCATCATCCTTTCAGGCAGGTGATCGCTACACCCCACCAGAGAATGGGCCCTGGTGATCTTTTTTTAATTAGTGGCTGGCAAGCTGGGGGAGGGAAACCTGTGGCAACACAGAGTTGGAGGTTTCAGAAGAGCTATAGCAGTCATTGGAAACATTAGCGCAACTCTGCACTGCCAAGGTGGGGGGTGGAGCATTACCTGTGACCCGAAGACATTGTATCAGGTAAGTGTTTAACCCCACAACCTCCCCCCAGTCCAATCATCATTGGGGCAGAGCCTGTCATTCAGGTGTGTATAAACTGCTAAAACAAATCAAGAATAAATGCCGGATTTTAGACAAGTCAACAAAGGCCATGGCTTCACAGAGTTTGCACATGGGGTGCGTGGCTACCAACAGCCCAATCTGGCACTCGGGGGATGAAGGGGCAGAGAACAGGCACTTACAGGGATCTATGAGCTGCCTGTCACTCACCAAATGCGCTGCTCAAGGGGCTTACAATCTAATCTCTGCCATCATGTCACTTACTGTCCTCAGAGTAGTTTATAATGTAATCCCTGCCATCACGTCACTAGCAGACCTCAGATCTAATCCCTGCAACATTGTGGGGGAAATTTACAATGCTGTCGGCCACCACTATCCCCCTGGCAGTTCAATAAAAAGAATGTTAACACCCCCTACCCCCCCCAAACAAAAGTGAAAATGCATGGAAAAAGCACATAGTGTAACCCTGGATAAACAATCATCAATTTAACTAGTTATTTGCAGTAGTGCCTTATTTGTATCACACTAGCTCACATGCCTACCCTGTCACTATTGCACATTTTTTTCACAGATGTGAGTATTTTATAGTAGCATGCGTGTAGTTACAGCCAAAAGAAAAGTGCCTTTTTTGTGCAGATACGTCTGCAATGATTTGCAGATATTCCCTTGTATATTTCCAGACAAAGGCCTTTTCATGTATTTGTGTGTGCTGCACATCACCACAACCCTCCCCACCCAAAAAGAAAAAAAAGCAGGTTCTATTTACAGACTTACACGTCTATATGGAGAGGAAGATGGGTCAAAGTTATGAACGTGGAATGCAATTATTGTTTTCAAAGGGAAAATGTTGTTGGAAATTATGCTAAATGTGAATTCTATGCATGTTTAACCACTTAACGACCAGCCAACGCCGATAGGCGGCAGCTGGTCGCAGTGGTATTTCCATGGAAACCGTTCCATGTCAGTTCACAGAGGGAGTCTCCGTGAACACCCTGCGAGCCTCCGATCGCGGCTCGCAGGCGAAATGTAAACACGCGGGGAAGAAATCCCCAGTGTTTACGGCGCTGCAAAGGAGATCGGCGATCCCCGACCTCTGATTGGCCGGGGATCACCGGCATCTGATAGGCTGAAGCCTATCAGAGGCGGTACAGGACAGATCGCCGTCCTGTGCCGCCCTTAGTAAGGAGGAGAGGGAGGGAAGGAGAGGGAGGGGGGAATAGCGCTGCGGAGGGGGGCTTTGAGGAAACCCCCCCGCTCGGCAGTAGGCAGCGGCGGCGATCAGACCCCCCCAGCAGGACATACCCCTAGTGGGGAAAAAAGAGGGGGAAGTCTGATCGCCCTGCCTAAGACCTGATCTGTGCTGCGGGCTGAAGAGCCCACGCAGCACAGATCACATAATAATCAGCCGGTCCTTAAGAAATTCAACCCTGGCCTGAAATGTGTCTACATATCCATGATCAGCGCATAAGTACAAAAAATGAGCACCAGTAGGCGTCACCAACCAACTATTCTGTATTTAAAAACGCTAAATGCTGATTGAAATAAGGGGTGGACCAATGCTTTGATGGGCATAGGTTACAATATCTCATTAATATTATAAATGCGAAAGTTTGGATTTTTGGATGTTTGTTACTCACAATAGTGGCTTAACGGATTTGAATGAAATTTGGCACACACATAGTACTTTACCTGGAATAACATATAGGGTACTTTTTATGCCCATAACCAAAAAGTGGGCAGAGACAAATACAAATTTCACTGGGAAAATGTAAACTGCAGCCATTCTAAGGCCTGGAACCCACTACAAAACGCTATCACTAATCGCAATCGCTAGCGCTTTGTATGAGCGTTTTGTAAGCGATTTCACGAGCGTTTTTGGTAGCGTTTTTAAAATGTGTAAGGTTTTTGCCAGCGATTGTGTAGCGATTAGCGGTTTTAATTCTGATTGGTCCTTTTAATTAATTTTCATTTTTTTACAGTGTGCAGTAACTTCAAAACGCTAGCAAAATTGCTCTGTGTAGGTTTTGATGAGCGATTAGGCCCGAGTTTATATACTTTACATTGCAGAAAGGCTAACCACTAACACTAAATGCTAAACATGTCCTGCGTTTTGCGATATAGTATTCGCAATCGCTCCAGTGGAATTTGGCCCATCCATTAACATTAGCTGAGCATTTAGGGAAATCGCTACCGGTTAGAATAGCTCCCTAAACGCTCAGAAAATCGCTCTAGTGGGTTCCAGCCCTTACACTGTTAATGGTAGGGTTCTCAAACTTTGCACAGTTGGTCACTGGGTGACTGGGATTAATATTCAGAAAAGTGGGTGAAACCTACAAAAGCCAATCAAAATTCACCTATTGATTTTCAAGGGCAATATTTCATTGCTGCCATTCTTGCACTGTTAAATGGCACAAGCCTCAAACCTGGTACAGTTGCTCATTGGGTGACTGGGGTTCAAATTCAGAAAAGGGGGTGGAGCCACAAACAACCAATCAGATTTGTTTAATTTCAATGGAAATTATTCATGCCAAAGACCACAGAGCTCACAAACTTGGTCATTGAGTAATTAACTGTGTGTTAGGGTCAGAAAAGTGGGCGGAGCCAACACCAGCCAAATACATATCCAGGCAACGCCGGGCCATCAGTTAGTATGTTATAAAAACATCATTATGTGAAACACTGCCTGCCAGCTGCTCTTGTGCACAGGCACGGGCAATGGATAGGCGGGCCCCCCATAGAGTCACATCTGAGCATGGCAGTGGCTATTCTCAGGCACGTTGTGGTATTTTGTTGCTGTGTAACACCACCTCATGTCAAACGATGTGTTAAACGATTTACTTTGATCAAATCTGTCAGTAATCTATTATGCCAAAATAGCTGATACTCTAATCTATTTTGTGCAATTTATTGATTGAAAGTCCAATAAGACATGGAAGAAAATCTCTGTACAATGGGTGTGGGGCAGGGGTAGTGGGGGATCATTGGCCCATACAATTGTACTGAATTGAGCAGTAAAATGTTTACAAGTTTGATTGATGCTTGATATATTTCTTCTGAAATCTAGCAAAATTGAGCTTGGTGTGTATGGTAGGAATCAATCACTGTCTGTTTAAATTCCAATTGGATAACAATCGATCAGCTTAACATGTCAGACCATAATTGACCTATATATGTCTAGCTTAAAGAGAAACCGTGAACAAGAATTGAACTTCATCCTAATCAGTAGCTGATACCCCCTTTTACATGAGAAATCTATTCCTTTTCACAAACGGATCATCAGAGTATGGCTGATATTGTGGTGAAACCCCTCCCACAAGAAACTCTGATGACCATGGTCCTGGCAGTTTCCGGTCTGTGAACCTCGTTGCATTGTGGGAAATAAGCTGTTTACAGCTGTTTCAAACTCCCAGAAAAGCAAGCAGCAGCTAAATTACTTGCCAGCAGTAAAAATGTTGCCATGTGATAAATGTCAGAATGTAAATCAGGGATTTAAAAGATTTAACAATGGGCAAACACTGACTAAATCATTTATACATAATTATTATTAAAACATTTTTTATTGCATTATTTTCACTGGAGTTCCTCTTTTAATCTGCATGCAACAGTTGTTATGTAGGTTTACTAGTGAATGAACAATGTTATGGCTTCCAACATAGGCATGAGCAAGCAAAAGTTATGAGTACAGTCTCATATCAAATCAGTCCTAATCTTGCTAAGCAAGATCCTCTCAAGCTCGGTGGCCAAGTCTTCCATGTGGCAAGAACAAGGAAATATTCTAGTGCAGCTCAGGAGGCGGGGAAACAGTGGGCTTGAAATGTGGAAAACTCCCATTCATCAGACAATAACTTCTTACCACTTTGCACACCTTGCCCCAGAAGCCAATGACAATAGATCACATCACAGGCATTTATAAAGAGGTGGAGAGGAGAGGTTTATCATTCTGTCTTAAGATTTTATGCTGCTAGGAGAGAAAGGGAGATAGACGGGGACAGATTTCAGGGATAGAGCATTTTATAAGTTATTGTATTATAAATTCGCACTGCATATACACTCATTGCACAAATACTTCAAGCTTGTGATTGTATTGCACAAATATTTCTCATCTTAATTTTTTTAGATTGTGTGATTTTTGGCCATCTTGTTAGCTTACTACCTGAGCTCTCACTGCTGTATTATATTTTGAAGTGTATATTATTTTTATATAATAAGTGTATATTATATCACACAAAGAAGTCTGAGATCTGTAAGGAACCAACAACAGAGATGATAAGAAACACCCAGGTACAAGAGAGGTGTGCCCAAGATTTCACCATTTCATGCCTATAGAGCTGCAGCATTTAAGAAATGGTCCAAATCAGGTGCCACCAACATAGTGGATGGCCATATGCTGGCAGATGATGTCACCTCTAGTGCTAGATAGGCCGTGTTCCATTGGACCTGGATTAGTCACTCCCCTGTGAGTTGCTTGTCCAGTTTTTAGCGGTGATTGGATGTTATGACTCAAGGAGAGGCAACTGGGTTTGTATATGGAAGCTGTGCCGAAGTATATGGGTGTCTTGTGATTAGCCTTTACTTCACTGCCTGTGATTGGCCACTTGCTGCATTGTTTTTCATTTGCCGTCGGCCACACAGATAGCGTCTGTCTATCTACATATGTGTAGGCACAGCCATGGATGTGCGAATCTTGTTCCAGTTGTGCCTTAGAGGTAATTAGTTAAGTGATTTGTCATTTTTTTCACTATTTTTATGCATGACCATATCAGAATGGCAGAGTTGAGCCTCTATACTACAGTTTCCCATCAAGTCCACATGTGTGGTGTAATTTAGTGATTGGTTTGCCATTGTAGCGATCTTCTGATTGGTTTAATGAGTATATGTAAAGTCAGCTGAGTCAGCCACTCAACTTATATCAGCTTGAAAAAGAGTGTCACATCTCTAAATAGTGGACTGTCGTTGTTCATCTACTGCATTTTATCTACTTGTGAACAATAAAGATTTGTAACTGTATTGCTGCATGTACAGTACTCAGCAGACGTATCATGGCCATGCAGCAATGAGATGATGAAACTATTGTGGAATAGTGATGGTCGAACAGTGTTCGCCACTGTTCGGGTTCGCCCGGATTTTGGGCTGTTCGAGTTCGGTTCAGGCTCCGCCGGACACCTCGTGGTGTTCGACCATGCGTTCGGCCATGCGGTCGAACGTATGTTCGGCCTGACAGCGCATGGCCGAATGTTCCCCGAACGTTCGGCTCGCGCTGTGATTGGCCGAGCGGGTCACGTGGTTCGGGCTCGAACACGCGGCTCGCACTGCGATTGGCCGAGCGGGTCACGTGGTTCGGGTAAATAAATACCCGAACCGCGTCATTTCTCCGCCACTTGAAGTTGGGTTTAGCTTTGGGTAGGCTAGACTCTCTCACCAGCTAGGCTAGCCAGGGTCCCCGCAGCCTCCTAGTCATACCACTGTAGTGCCAGTCAGCGTGCTTGTACTGCTGGGATCAGTAGTACTTCCGCCACCAGTATATAGCATTGTCTATTTGCCACTGTACTGCCAGTCAGCGTGTACTTCTCGGATCAGTAGTACTTCCGCCACCAGTATATAGCATTGCCTATTGCCACTGTACTGCCAGTCAGCGTGTACTGCTGGGATCAGTAGTACTTTCCGTCCGTCACCAGTGTATAACATGCTATATAGCATTGTCTTATTGCCACTGTACTGCCACAGTCAGCGTGTACTGCTGGGATCAGTAGTACTAGTGTTGGGCGAACAGTGTTCGCCACTGTTCGGGTTCTGCAGAACATCACCCTGTTCGGGTGATGTTCGAGTTCGGCCGAACACCTGACGGTGCTCGGCCAAACCGTTCGGCCACATGGCCGAACTAAGAGCGCATGGCCGAACGTTCCCCGAACGTTCGGCTAGCGCTGTGATTGGCCGAACGGGTCACGTGGTTCGGACCCGAACGCGCTCTGATTGGCCGAACGGTCACGTGGTTCGGGTAAATAAATACCCGAACCACGTCATATCTCCGCCATTTGTCTGTGGGTTTAGCTTTGGGTAGGCAGGCAGGGTAGTTCGCGCTCCAGCCACGCTAGCCAGGGTCCCCCCTGTCATTGTGTCACTGCTGGGAACAGTAGTACACCGCTTGCTCAGCCACACTATATAGCATTCTGTTTACTGCCACTTTGTGTACCTCGCTCAGCCACACTATATAGCATTCTGTTTACTGCCACTCTGTGTCTGCTGGGAATAGTAGTACACCGCTTGCTCAGCCACACTATATAGCATTCTGTTTACTGCCACTCTGTGTACCTCGCTCAGCCACACTATATAGCATTCTGTTTACTGCCACTCTGTGTCTGCTGGGAATAGTGGTACACCGCTCGCTCAGCCACACTATATAGCATTCTGTTCACTGTTCTGTGTCTGTTTGGAATAGTGGTACACCGCTCGCTCAGCCACACTATATAGCATTCTGTTTACTGTTCTGTGTCTGCTGGGAATAGTGGTACACCGCTCGCTCAGCCACACTATATAGCATTCTGTTTACTGTTCTGTGTCTGCTGGGAATAGTGGTACACCGCTCGCTCAGCCACACTATATAGCATTCTGTTTACTGTTCTGTGTCTGCTGGGAACAGTAGTACACCGCTCGCTCAGCCAGAGTATATAGCATTGTGTTTACTGCCACTCTGTGTACACCGCTCAGCCAGACTATATACCATTGTTTACTGACACTCTGTGTACACCGCTCAGCCAGACTATATACCATTGTTTACTGACACTCTGTGTACACCGCTCAGCCAGACTATATACCATTGTTTACTGCCACTCTGATTCTGCTGGGAACAGTAGTACACCGCTCGCTCAGCCAGACTATATAGCATTGTGTTTACTGCCACTCTGTGTACACCGCTCAGCCAGACTATATACCATTGTTTACTGACACTCTGTGTACACCGCTCAGCCAGACTATATACCATTGTTTACTGAAACTCTGTGTACACCGCTCAGCCAGACTATATACCATTGTTTACTGCCACTCTGATTCTGCTGGGAACAGTAGTACACCGCTCGCTCAGCCAGACTATATACCATTGTTTACTGACACTATATAGCAGACTATATAGCATTGTGTGTACACCGCTCAGCCAGACTATATACCATTGTTTACTGACACTCTGTGTACACCGCTCAGCCAGACTATATACCATTGTTTACTGCCACTCTGATTCTGCTGGGAACAGTAGTACACCGCTCGCTCAGCCAGACTATATACCATTGTTTACTGACACTCTGTGTACACCGCTCAGCCAGACTATATACCATTGTTTACTGCCACTCTGATTCTGCTGGGAACAGTAGTACACCGCTCGCTCAGCCAGACTATATACCATTGTTTACTGCCACTCTGATTCTGCTGGGAACAGTAGTACACCGCTCGCTCAGCCAGACTATATACCATTGTTTACTGACACTCTGTGTACACCGCTCAGCCAGACTATATACCATTGTTTACTGCCACTCTGATTCTGCTGGGAACAGTAGTACACCGCTCGCTCAGCCAGACTATATAGCATTGTGTTTACTGCCACTCTGTGTACACCGCTCAGCCACACTATATAGCATTGCGTACTCTGCCAGTCAGTGTGTATATTGCTGGGATCAGTAATACTCCACTCACCGTCAACCACTATATGAGCTCAACATGAGTTCCCCAGAGACCTCCGCTGTGAGCAGCACTCCCAACAACAGCAACAGCCAACGCCCCACGCAAGCTATAACATCCACCCCAGCAGCCAGTGGTCAGCAGCAGCCCTCCCCGGAGGAGAACGTTGTGTCCATCAGTCCGTCGCCAGAGCGATTAATGAGGGCTGCCATTGAGGAGATGATGGGGCCTGATGTGGAGGAGGAGGTCTGGCTCAGGCCAGCATCCCAAGTTAATGTTGAGGACGATGAGGGGTCTGTGTCTGGGGATGTTGGGGTGGCAGAGGTGGTGGGTGGGTCAGACTCAGGAGAAGAGTTGTATGATGAGGATGATGATCGGGACCATCTGTATGTGCCTCAGAGTCCGACCCCGGAAAACATGTTGTATCGTGTGTTTAGGTACTAAAATCTGCGTTCCCTCCCAGTAGTGTTGGGCGAACAGTGTTTGCCACTGTTTGGGTTCTGCAGAACATCACCCTGTTTGGGGTGACTATATAGCAGACTATATAGCATTGTGTTTAATGCCACTCTGTGTACACGGCTCAGCCACACTATATAGCATTGTGTTTACTTCCACTCTGTGTCTGCTGGGAACAGTAGTACACCGCTCACCCGCCACTGTATAGCATTGTGCTCTGTGTCACTGCTGACAATAGTGGTACACCGCTCACCCACCACTGTATAGCATTTCTGTACTGCCACTGTACTGCTGCCAGTCAGCGTGTACTTTAAGGATAAGTGAAATGAGGAAGAAATCCGGTGAAAGAGGGAGGGGCAAGGGAAGAGGTGTTTCCCCTGACGGTTCACGTACAGGCCACAGGGGAGCACCCAAGAAAACCCACTCAATACTGCCCATGTTGTCCAGGACAACAACCCTCACAGATCCAAAAGAACAGGACCAGATAATTACTTGGATGACCTCTCAAGCGTCCAGCAGTGGGTTAAGCAGCACCAGCACATCACGCACGAGGTCCGAGTCCTCAGCCAGTTAAAGTCTGGGCTTTCTTTGAAGACTGCACTGAGGATGTTACCATGGCGATTTGCAAGGTGTGCAAGACCCGCCTGAGCAGGGGGAAAAGTATTAACAACCTCTCCACCACCAGCATGAGCCGCCACATTCTATCCAAACATCCCACTCTGTGGGCAAACGCGGCAGGACAGGGTACCACCAGCAACACTGCCTCCCTTGGGTTCACCAGACTCACCACCAGACCCGCCTCAGCAGCAGCAGTAGCCCAGCCATTGCGTGGTTCACAACATTCACAAACATCAGACGATGCTGACACTGTCACTTTCCGGACTAGTGCTCTTGAGGTCTCCCAGTGTTCATCAAACACAACAACCAACAGCCCTTCGGTGTGCAGCGCTACGGTTGAGTTGTCTGTCTCTGAGATGTTTGAGCACAAGAGGAAATTGCCAGCAAATGACCCCCGGGCCGTGGCAGTAACAGCCAGCCAGCATAGCCAAGCTTCTGGCCTGCGAAATGCTGCCATATCGAGTGGTGGAGACAAACAGCTTCAAGGGCATGATGTCAGTGGCCATCCCACGTTACGTGGTTCCCAGCCGCTACCACTTTGCGCGCTCTGCAGTGCCTGAGTTGCATGAGCACGTGGTCAGCTAAATAACCCGAAGCTTGAAGAATGCCGTTGCCTGCAAGGTTCACCTCACCACTGACACCTGGACGAGTGCGTTCGGCCAGGGTCGATACATCTCCCTTACCGCGCACTGGGTGAACCTTGTGGAGCCTGGCAGCGATTCCTCACCTGCTACGGCGCGGGTGTTGCCCACGCCGCAAACAGCTGGATAACAACAGCAGCACCTACCTCTCTGACTCCTTCTCCTCCAACGCATCTCAAAGCTGTACCTCATCCGGAAATGCTAACCCAGCACCAGCAGCAGTAGGATCGTGGAAGCAGTGCAGCACAGCTGTTGGCATGCGTCAGCAAGCGTTGCTGAAGCTGATCTGCCTTGGGGATAAGCAGCACACAGGGGAGGAAATTTGGAGGGGAATAAAGGAACAGACGGATTTGTGGCTGGCACCGCTGGACCTGAAACCGGGCATGAAGCTAGACACCTGGCACGAACTGGCAATGTACGCAATAGAGGTGCTGGCTTGCCCGGCAGCCAGCGTTATGTCGGAACGCTGTTTCAGTGCTGCCGGAGGCATCATCACAGATCGGCGTATCCGCCTCTCCACAGAAAATGCAGACCGTCTGACTCAAATTAAAATGAATCAATCCTGCATTGGAAACGACTACGCAACACTCCTGGACCCCAACCAAGTAACATGACCGATGAACATCTGGGATGGTTTAGCGTTTCCGGTCCCTGTTTATTGAACCTCTCATCTGTATTACATTTATGACTGCATGGCGGCAAAAAGCATTGCTGCTATATCCGCACGCTTTTTGTCCTCATGCAAGGCCTGGGTTGTTGTGTCTCACAAAGCGTGGCCTTCTCCTCCTGCGCCTCCTCCTGTTCCATCACGTGTGCTGCTGCTGCTGCTGCTGGGTTACCGTTGCCGGTCCCTGTTTATGGAACCTCTTATCTTTATTACATTTATGACTACATGGCGGTACAAAGCATGCTATCCGCACGCTTTTTGTCCTCATGCAAGGCCTGGGTTGTTGTGTCTCACAAAGCGTGGCCTTCTCCTCCTGCGCCTCCTCCTGTTCCATCACGTGTGCTGCTGCTGCTGCTGCTGCTGCTGGGTTACCGTTGCCGGTCCCTGTTTATGGAACCTCTTATCTTTATTACATTTATGACTACATGGCGGTACAAAGCATGCTATCCGCACGCTTTTTGTCCTCATGCAAGGCCTGGGTTGTTGTGTCTCACAAAGCGTGGCCTTCTCCTCCTGCGCCTCCTCCTGTTCCATCACGTGTGCTGCTGCTGCTGCTGCTGCTGCTGGGTTACCGTTGCCGGTCCCTGTTTATGGAACCTCTTATCTTTATTACATTTATGACTACATGGCGGTACAAAGCATGCTATCCGCACGCTTTTTGTCCTCATGCAAGGCCTGGGTTGTTGTGTCTCACAAAGCGTGGCCTTCTCCTCCTGCGCCTCCTCCTGTTCCATCACGTGTGCTGCTGCTGCTGCTGCTGCTGCTGCTGGGTTACCGTTGCCGGTCCCTGTTTATGGAACCTCTTATCTTTATTACATTTATGACTACATGGCGGTACAAAGCATGCTATCCGCACGCTTTTTGTCCTCATGCAAGGCCTGGGTTGTTGTGTCTCACAAAGCGTGGCCTTCTCCTCCTGCGCCTCCTCCTGTTCCATCACGTGTGCTGCTGCTGCTGCTGGGTTAGCGTTGCCGCGTGGTCCCTGTTTATTGAACCTCTTATCTTTATTACATTTATGACTACATGGCGGTACAAAGCATGCTATCCGCACGCTTTTTGTCCTCATGCAAGGCCTGGGTTGTTGTGTCTCACAAAGCGTGGCCTTCTCCTCCTGCGCCTCCTCCTGTTCCATCACGTGTGCTGCTGCTGGGTTAGCGTTGCCGCGTGGTCCCTGTTTATTGAACCACTTATCTTTATTACATTTATGACTGCATGGTGGTACAAAGCATGCTATCCGCACGCTTCTTGTCCTCATGCAAGGCCTGGGTTGTTGTGTCTCAAAGCGTGGCCTTCTCCTCCTGCGCCACCCTCCTCCTGTTCCATCACGTGTGCTGCTGCTGGGTTAGCATTACCGGTCCCTTTTCCTGGAACCTCTTATATGTATTACATTTATGACTGCATGCCGACAAAAAGCATGTTACCTGTGCAAAGAAAACAGACATTTCCCGCATTTAAAAGACAGTTTTCCCTTTGAAACTTTAAAATCGATTTTCTCAAAAACTATAAGCTCTTTTTGCTAAATTTTTTTTCCTCTTGTACCCACTCCCAAGGTGCACATACCCTGTAAATTTGGGGTATGTAGCATGTAAGGAGGCTTTACAAACCACAAAAGTTCGGGTCCCCATTGACTTCCATTATGTTCGGAGTTCGGGTCGAACACCCGAACATCGCGGCCATGTTCGGCCTGTTCGGCCCGAACCCGAACATCTAGATGTTCGCCCAACACTAAGTAGTACTTCCGTCCGTCACCAGTATATAGCATACTATATAGCATTGTCTTATTGCCACTGTATTGCCACAGTCAGCATGTACTGCTGGGATCAGTAGTACTTCCGTCCGTCACCAGTATATAGCATACTATATAGCATTGTCTTATTGCCACTGTACTGCCACAGTCAGCGTGTACTGCTGGGATCAGTAGTACTTCCATCCGTCACCAGTGTATAGCATACTATATAGCATTGTCTTATTGCCACTGTACTGCCACAGTCAGCGTGTACTGCTGGGATCAGTAGTACTTCTGTCCGTCACCAGTATATAGCATACTATATAGCATTGTCTTATTGCCACTGTATTGCCACAGTCAGCATGTACTGCTGGGATCAGTAGTACTTCCGTCCGTCACCAGTATATAGCATACTATATAGCATTGTCTTATTGCCACTGTACTGCCACAGTCAGCGTGTACTGCTGGGATCAGTAGTACTTCCATCCGTCACCAGTGTATAGCATACTATATAGCATTGTCTTATTGCCACTGTACTGCCACAGTCAGCATGTACTGCTGGGATCAGTAGTACTTCCGTCCGTCACCAGTATATAGCATACTATATAGCATTGTCTTATTGCCACTGTATTGCCACAGTCAGCGTGTACTGCTGGGATCAGTAGTACTTCCGTCCGTCACCAGTATATACTATATAGCATTGTCTTATTGCCACTGTACTGCCACAGTCAGCGTGTACTGCTGGGATCAGTAGTACTTCCGTCCGTCACCAGTATATGGCATACTATATAGCATTGTCACCAGTTTATACTATATAGCATTGTCTTATTGCCACTGTACTGCCACAGTCAGCGTGTACTGCTGGGATCAGTAGTACTTCCGTCCGTCACCAGTGTATAGCATACTATATAGCATTGTCTTATTGCCACTGTACTGCCAGTCAGTGTGCGTGTACTGCTGGGATCAGTACAACCATAATGAAGAAATCCAGTAAAAGAGGGAGGGGCAAGGGAAGAGGTGTTTCCCCTGACGGTTCACGTAGAGGCCGCAGTGGAGCACCTAAGAAAACCCACTCAATACCACCCATGTGTGCCAGACAAACAACCCTCACTAATCCACAAGAGCAGGACCGGATAGTGAATTGGTTGACCTCTCAAGCGTCCAGCAGCGGGTTAAGCAGCAGCAGCACCAGCACATCCTTGTCACGCACGAGGTCCTCTGCCAGTTACAAGGAGCCAGTGGGCACAAAGGTGACACAACCAGCAGCTACACCATGCACACAATGGCCAAATAACCAGTCTGAACAATTATTTCCGGACACAATGGGCTCTTCGGAGGAGCTATTCCCACTCCTACCCCCACAAACAATGGAACAGCCAGAAATGTTGTGCCCGGATTCACAACCATTGTGCGAGGAAACTGCACCACTCATTGAAATGCAAGGCGAGGACGAAGACACCCAAATCCCTGAGCAATGTGCGCAGGAATTGGAATTGCAGGAGGTCCACCAAGAACATCTTGAAGACATGGGAGTGAGGTGCGCAGAGGGTGTTCTGGGGAGCTCTAGTCCAGTCCACACAGACACAGTCACAGATGAGGAGATGGAAGAGGAGGTTTTGGACGATGTGGACACAGACCCAGATTATCGAGTAGAACCTCACCGTCGGGATAGCAGCAGTACAGATGAGTCTGCTGCAGAACCCACTGCTGCAAGAGTTCGCCGTGTGCCACAAAGTAGGCGGGGTATTTCGGACACAACAGGCGTAGCCGTAGAAGTGAGACGCCAAAGAGGCACGAAGCAAACTCGCCAGCAAAGCAGGAGCTCAAAAGTCTGGGCTTTCTTTGAAGACTGCAGGGTGGATGTTACCATGGTGATTTGCAAGGTGTGCAGGACCCGACTGAGCAGGGGGAAAAATGTCAACAACCTCTCCACCACCAGCATGCGCCGCCACATTGTAGCCAAACATAGCACTCTGTGGTCAAACACGCAAGGCCAGGGTAGCGGCTCGCTTCCAGCCCCCAGCAACACTGCCTCCGTTGTCACCAGACCCTCCTCAGCAGCAGCCCAGCCATTATGTGGTGCACAAACATCCGTAGTAGACGACGATGTCAGTTTCCGCAACAGTCCTCTTGACGTTTCCCAGTCTTCAACAACCAACTGTCCTTCAGTGTGCGATCCTACGGTTCAGTTGTCTGTCCCGGAGATGTTTGAGCGCAAGAGAAAATTGCCAGCAAATGACCCCTGGGCCGTGGCACTAACAGCCAGCATAGCCAAGTTTGTGGCCTGCGAAATGCTGCCATATCGCGTGGTGGAGACAAACAGCTTCAAGCGCATGATGGCGCTTGCCATCCCACGTTACGTGGTTCCCAGCCGATACTATTTTGCGAGGTCTGCAGTGCCAGCGTTACATGAGCACGTGGTTAGCAAAATAACCAGAAGCTTGAAAAATGCTGTTGCCTGCAAGGTTCACCTCACCACAGACACCTGGACGAGTGCCTTTGGCCAGGGTCGATACATCTCCCTGACGGCGCACTGGGTGAACCTTGTGGAGCCTGGCAGTGACTCCTCCTCACCGGCTACGGCGCGGGTGTTGCCCACGCCGCAAACTGCTGGACCGGCTTCCCTTAGAGGCACCAATCTCAACTGTGACTCCTTCTCCTCCAACGCCTCTCAAAGCTGTACCTCATCCGGCATCGGTAACCCAGCAATAGGGTCGTCGTGGAAGCAGTGCAGCACAGCTGTTGCCATGCGTCAGCAAGCCTTACTGAAGCTGATCTGCCTTGGAGATAAGCAGCACACAGGTGAAGAAACTTGGAAGGGAATCAAGGAACAGACCGATTTGTGGCTGGCACCGCTGCACCTGAAACCAGGCATGGTTGTGTGTGACAATGGGAGCAATCTCATTCGCGCTTTAAAGTTGGCTAAGCTGAGACACATCCCTTGCCTGGCACACGTTATGAACCTAGTTGTTCAACGGTTCCTGAGGACATACCCAGGTGTGGCAGATCTTCTGCTGAAGGTGCGACGAGTGGCCAAATATTTCCTGAAGTCCAGTACCGCTTCGGAGGGACTCACCAAGATGCAGGAGCGGTTCAATCTACTGAACCATCGCTTGGTGTGTGACGTACCCACGCGCTGGAATTCGACGCTGCACATGCTAGCACGCTTTTGCGACCAGAAGAGTGCAGAGGTCCAGTACATGACGGCGCAGTACCGAAGCGCATCCGGGCAGCTACCAAGCTTCTGTGGATCTGATTGGGCCACCATGTTGGACCTCTGCCAAGTCCACCAAAATTTTGAGCAATCCACGTTGCTTGTGAGCGGTGACAACTCTTCAGTCAGCATTACGATACCACTGCTGTGTTTACTGAAGAGATCAATGTTGCAGATCATGGAAGCCGCAGTCAGGATGCAAGTGGGGGAATCTCAAGAGGACAACGATCAGCGTGATGATGATACCAACATCAGACAATTTGCGTCAGGAAACGCTGGTCCTCCCAGCTATGCTGAAGAAGAGGACAAGGAACAGCTGGAGTTGGAGCAGGACTTGGATGCCCCCACTGCCGAGGGACAAAGCGGTGCACGTTAGACTTCCACGATTCAGCGGGAATGGACAGCAGAAGAAGACGAGGAAGAAGGTGGGCGACGGCGTGATGCTGGTGATGATGATGAGCGTGCGTCAAGCTCAGAAGAACATGATGAGGATTCTGTTAGGACTGTGGCAGACATGGCTCAATTCATGCTAGACTGCATTGAATGTGACCCGCGCGTTGTTCGAATTCTGGACGACGTGGATTTCTGGGTTTATACCCTTCTGGATCCACGGTACAAAGACAATGTTCCAAAACTCATTGGAGAAAGTGTCAGACTGGTCAAAATTGAAGAATACCAGCAGGCCCTTGTGGAGACATTAGAGAGGAGATTGACATCCTCCTCCTCCTCTAGCCAGTTCCACGCCGACAGACTGACTTCCGCAAACCCAGGACGAGGAGGGGAACAAAGAATGCAAGCTGCAGCTAGTGCCCACAAGGGAATGGTATCGGCAGTGTCCTTGGAGTGGCAAAATGCTGGCTTGTCCTGCAGCCAGCGTTATGTCCGAACGCTGTTTCAGTGCTGCCGGAGGCATCATTACAGATCGGCGTATCCGCCTCTCCACAGCAAATGCAGACCGGCTGACACAAATTAAAATGAATCAATCGTGGATTGGAAACGACTACGCAACACTCCCCGAGACCGACCCCGACCAAGGACCATGAACATCTGTGATGGCTTAGCGTTGCCACTTTCCGTAATATCCCATTTCTATTTATTAATCACTGCATGGCGACAAAACTCATTGCTTTGCTTTGAAAATAATACAAGATTGTTGTTACCTGTGCCAAAAAAAAACTGACATTTTCCGCATTTAAAAGACAATTTCCCTTTGAAACTTAAAAATCGTTTTTCTCAAAAACTATAAGGTCCTTTCGGAAAAAAAATAGTTTCCTCTTATACCCCCCCCCCCCCCCCCCCCCCTGTCCATATACCCTGAAAATTTGGTCTATGTTACATGTAAGGAGGCTTTGCAAAGCAGGAAAGTTCGGGTCCCCATTGACTTCCATTATGTTCGGTGTTCGGCACGAACGTACCGAACATCGGGACACCGTTCGGCCGAACGTTCTCGAACCCGAACATCTGGATGTTCGCCCAACACTATTGTGGAATGGGTATCTCAAGGCACATAGCAGCATGATTTTTTGCAGGCACTAGCAACAAAGTGTGAGAAGCCACCATCTGCCCAACTGTCACTGTACCACATTTACTCATTTCAGATTACCCCAAACTATTTGATGAGCCAGTAGATTTGTCAGTCAAAAGTACAACTCAAGGGGCAGAGGATGATCCTCTGAGACCATGAGCTCAGGACTTAATGGGGTTTAGAGAGGCACCAGATCAATCTGCAGCAGTCACTGTTTATGATGATATTGGTTTTTGGTGACATAACCTGGGTAGAAGAAGGGCCAGTAGTAGCAGCTCTGACAGTAACATTCAGGAAGTGTAAGAACACAAGGGGAGAAAAATGGATGCCACCCCACTTTAAGGATGTCAAGCCAAAATAACAAAGGTGGGAGTACAAGCACAGGCAGTTTGCATGACGCGATAGGGATGCAGAGGAGAAGATTGCCTGCCTTGGAAAACTTGGAAGGCTTCAACTTCTTTTGTAATTAACTTGGCTTTTTCCGTGTGCCACAACAAGGGTACATAGTAGCCATCTAGCACTTGTAACCCTTATGTAGAGGCAATAAGTAGATATTATAATGCTTAGGAGTATGTAACAAAACTAGCAGTCTAGCAGCATCACAACATTGCAACAACTAGTCACATAAGCTAAAGGTCTTAGAAAGTGGACAAGGCAGAATCTGATTACCTCTTTGTCCAAGAGTGCAATGACTCCTGTTCCTACAGGAGATAGCAAGCCAATTACTGTACAGACTTAAGTTGCCCATACACTTACTCGATTTCCCGGCGATAGACAGCCTTTATTTTTCCCCTTGTGCCTCCTCTGCCCCCCTGTTCCTCCTTCAATCCCAATCTGTGTCCTTCTGTCTTCCTGTGCCTCCTTCTGTCTCCCTCTGTTCCTCCTTCTGTCTCCATGTGCCTCTTCAGTTCTCATGTGCCTCCTCTGTCCCCTACGCCTTCCTCTGTCCCCCTTTGCCTCATTCTGTGCCCCTTTGTGCCTTCTTCTGTATCCCCGTGGCTCTTTCTGCCCCCCTCTGCCTCCTTCTATCCCCCTCTGCCATCTTCTGTCACCCTTTTGTGCCTCCTTCTGTCCCCCTTTGTGCAAACTTCTTTCCCCCTTTGTGCCTCCTTCAATCCTTCTGTGACTCCTTGTGTCCCCCTTTGTGCCTCCTTCTGACCCCCTTGCAGAGGCGTCTGGTGCCAGGCCAACCAGGAAGTCACGAATGCTGTGTGCGGGGGGGGGGGGGGGGGTTGTTCGTTGAGGCATGGGGGGCTGCAGGCTCCCCCCAGCCAGATGTTGTGTACCCAGGTGGTTAACAGGCTTGCGGCATCTAATAGACGCCGCGCCAGTTCACTGGCCGCAGCCCATAAGCTCACTTCTGCAGCCTGCAGAGTCTGTGGGTCCCGGCAGGCAGAGCAGGGCTACGACAAAATGGCGTCCGAATCCCTGCACTGGAGGCTATTTGTGTCTCCATTGCAGGTCTTGGGGTGCAAATTTCCCGTAACCCTGCTGCACGAAGATCATCGGGGGAGCTGCGGTGTGCTGGAGGGAGGTCGGGAGAGGAATCTTCTGCAGGTGAGTAAATGCAAGGCTTTATGCAATGATCACGAATTACCATTTCAGATTACCATTATTGCAAGTGTGTATTGCACTTTAGTCCTTCACACATGCAGCTATTCTAATGGTCAGCTGACGTCAACAGATCATTTAGATTTCAACCTTTTTCTGTAGATAGCAGTAAAGTGTGTGAAAATAAAAATGGTGTTAATTTGTTGGTCTAGTTTTGGTAAGGGTGGGATGGATGGAGAGTGCTAGAATCTCTTTCACGTTTTTAATGCTGTTTCTGCTCCTGCTGGGGAGGATTCACTTCACTTCATGTTGTCATTGGTAAAAAAAGGGCTTGAGAGAATCTCTTTAGTGGGAACAAAGGTCCCATTATATATGGCACTGAGGATGTAACCCTTCCCCACACAACTATGGGAGAGCTTTCCTCATCTATAGCTGAGTGACAGAACAGGGGGTCAGTGAAAGTGCACTCTGCAGGAATGCTGACAACAATTACATCCAGACAAACAATTTCTACACGTAAAAATGAAAAAATAACTTAAAATTATGATGTAAATGAACATCTTATAATAGTATATTTCATATGTGCACAAAAACAAAAAGATAAATGGATCATATGGCCTCACTGAGAAGTGTTACTCCAGACTCTTGGACTTAGTTCTGCCATTAAAGGACACCAGAAATGAAAGGGATATGGAGGCTGCCATATTCATTTCCTTTTAACTGGTTCCGGACCGACGCAGTACAAACCACTCAGCAGGTGGTGCTGCGGCTCTGACTGGACACAGATTCAACATTGCAATGAATCGTGAGTCCCTGCCGTTACCGCCAATCTTGTCGCTCTGCACCAGCCGCAATTCGCTCACTCTGCCGTCTATAAGACGGCAGAGCACTGTCAGCAGGTCAGGAGCCGCTTTCATTGGCTCCTGACCGTGTGATCACAGAGAGCCAATCACATTGGCTCCCATTGATAGCGTCAGGAGCCAATGAAAGCGGCTCCCGACCGTCTGTCAGCACTCTGCCGTCATACAGACGGCAGAGAGAGGAGCCTGCGTCGATGGGGCAGTGTCGTGACCGGCGAGAGCGGTGAGTATGTGCGGCGATTTGTCAGGAGGTGGCGTTTTAACGTATTAGCAGTCTCTGGTCCTTAAGGGGGCAGAGACTGCTGGTACGGAAGTGGTTAATACCAGTTGGCTGGCATCCTGCTGATCTCTTTGTCTGCAGTAGTGTCTAAATCACACACCTGAAACAAGCATGCAACTAATCTTGTCAGATTTTTGTCAGAAACATCTGATCTGCGTGCTTATTCAGGGTCTATGGCTAAAAGTATTAGAGGCAGAGGATCAGCAGGACAGATAGGCATGGTTTAAAAGTAAATAAATATGTCAGCCTCCACACCCCTCTCACTTTAGGTGTCCTTTAAAATGTGAATTGGTTATTTCAGGCCTGTCCAATCACTTGTTCTACTTTTTAAACTTGAAACTTGTAAAGTAGGTAAAGTATGGAGTAAACACTTCAGTGGGGATGTAAAGGCATGAGAGTGGGAGTGATGAAAAACAGAGCAGAACAGAGAGACGGTGAGACTGGTACAGGTCTGATTCCCATCGGCTGCGCTCCTTCCATCCTTAGACTGACTGTTTCACGCATGACCTGGAATTCCACACACAACATGGGAATTGGTTTCTCTTTGAACTTGAATCTGTCAGAGCTTGTGGCTTCCAGCGACACATCTCCTTGGGAAGTGGAGCCGCAAGAATCTAAAACACATTGTCTTGCCCACGTCTGGTAGACACTAGAAGTGTGCCAATTCCCCAAATGAAATCATGCAAGTCCGCAAAAAGCTTCAATAAATGCCTCTGTGTATATGCTAGAGATATGTATGTGTTTCATGCATTTCAGTCTGACTTCAATCCTTTAAAGTAGACATTTTCTCTGAAAATTAAAGACAGGCATTCTGTTATTTACCATAAGCATTATATGTAACATCAAAAAAGAACCCTGAAAAACTCTGATTGAGTGAAACTGTCACCCTAGTGCCACCCTACTTCTAACATCGTCAGACTTCGTCTGAAGATTCATAAAGAGGCGTCTGAGACTGAGTGAGGTACACTTTTCAGGAATTATTCCTGATTGGGCGGTGTGGATTAAGGCCCCTTGTACACTAGCAGGCTAAACCTGCATTGCATTACCATATTTTGCTGCTAAAGCAATGAAAACCTATGGAGGTTTTCACACTTATTGCAGCCCCTTGTGATGCGCTGGAAGTATACGATTGGACACAAGGGCAACAGCGTGTTACCGCAAACACTGCATATAACCCAAGGTGCTTGGGGTAATGCAAGTCTATGGGCGATGCATTGTGGCGCGCATCTGTGGACTGATGGGAATTCAAGATAATCCCAGTGACATACTTCCTGCACAGAAAGGAGTATGTCATTGAGTGGGGGGCAGCGCTATGCATATAACACTGTCGGGGCACTCTGCCCAGGGTCACGCGTTCATCATTTTTTGTGTTGTGAGGATTTTATTACCAAATGTAAACCTTACATGCAAGCGTCCGTGTGCACTGGCCCCAAGCCACAATTTTCACATCAGGCTTCCAAATAAATAGGATTTTTACCTAGCTTTAAAGAGACTCCGTAACAAAAATTGCATGCTGTTTTTTATCATCCTACAAGTTCCAAAAGCTATTCTCATGTGTTCTGGCTTACAGCAGCACGTTCTATCACAGTCTCTGTAATAAATCAATGTATCTTTCCCCTGTCAGACTTGTCGGCCTGTGTCTGGAAGGCTGCCAAGTTCTTCAGTGTTGTGGTTCTGCCATGAACTCCACCTTCCAGGCCCCTCTATGCACACTGCCTGTGTATTATTTAGATTAGGGCAGATTCTCTCTTCTCTCTTATCTTTTACAAGCTGGATAAATCGTCCTCTGAGCTGGCTGGGCTTTCACATACTGAGGAAATTCAGACAAGGGCAAAGCTGTTTGCAGGAAGAAAAGAGCAGCCTGAAACTTCAGTGCATGAGAGATGCAGGGGGAAAGAAACACACAAATGATCTCTTGAGATTCAAAAGGAAGGGTGTATACAGCCTGCTTGTGTATGGATGTATTTTCTATGTGTGGACATACTCTACATCAGGGGTCTCAAACTCGCGGCCCGCGGGCCATTTGCGGCCCGCGATACAATATTTTGTGGCCCCAAGGCCCCAGAGCTTGTAGGGGCCCCCAGTGGCTACAAGAGGAAAAAAAATTTTTTCAAATCGGCCTTATAGTTTTTGAGAAAATCGATTTTAAAGTTGCAAAGGAAAAAAATACACATTTAAAAACCCGCCGACTTTAATGGTTAATAGCAAATCCACCTTAAATGCTAGAAACCCTAAATTTGCAGGATATGTTAAGGAGATCATTAGGAATAAGAGGAAAAAACAATTTTTCAAAAAGACCTTATAGTTTTTGAGAAAATCGATTTTAAAGTTTCGAAGGAAAATAGTATACTTTTAAATGCGGTAAATGTCACTTTTAGTAGCAAGCCTAACGGTAGTGTAATTTTACATGTATCAAAAGAAAGAGCAATACATTTCCTGACAGAGTTTCCAGGGGGTCCATACGCAGCCGCAGCGCTTTGGCCAGGTATCGCTATACAGCCGTAATATGGCTGTATGAAGATTCCTGGCATTTTTTCCTATTTTCCCAATTTTTTTTTTTATGTTTAGAGTGGGCGGGCAGAGGCGGCGATCCGCCGCGATTGACGTCAGGAGGGGCAGAGCTGAAGCTGAAAGCTCTGCCCCTTCCAGGAAATGCCGGCGGATTGCCCCCGGGGCAATTTGGGGGCTCTGCAGCCCTCGTTTTGCGGCGGGGACACGTGAACTCCCTTATGCGGCCCAGCCTCATCCTGACTTTGCCTCCTGCGGCCCCCGGGTAAATTGAGTTTGAGACCCCTGCTCTACATCAACCTACTTCCTGTTTTGGTGGCCATTTTGTTTGTTTATAAACAAACTTTTTAAAACTGTTTTTAACCACTTTTAATGCGGCGGGGAGCGGCGAAATTGTGACAGAGGGTAATAGGAGATGTCCCCTAACGCACTGGTATGTTTACTTTTGTGCGATTTTAACAATACAGATTCTCTTTAAGATCATGGTTATAAGGGCATGGCTCATTAAAGAGAAACTCTGACCAAGAATTGAACTTTATCCCAATCGTAGCCCCTTTAACATGAGAAATCTATTCCTTTTCACAAACAGACCATCAGGGGACGCTGTATGGCTAATATTGTGGTGAAACCACTCCCACAAAGAAATTCTGAGTACGTACTCTTGGCAGTTTCCTGTCTGTGAACCCTGCTGCATTGTGGGAAATAGCTGTTTACAGCTGTTTCCAACTGCCAAAACAGCAAGCAGCAGCTACATCATTTGCCAGCAGTAAAAATCTCACCATGTGACAAATGTCAGAATATAAATCGGGGATTTAAAATATTTTACAATGGGCAAACACTGACTAAATAATTTATACAGAAGCACTTTTTTATTACATTATTTTCACTGAAGTTCCTCTTTAAGTAAGGCAGTTCACTGGATTCTTGTGGCGAGTTGTATAACTGCAGAAACTAAGGAACAAGTGCAGTGCAGTGTTCTTTCTTCTGGGATCTGTTGATTTAGAGGAGGGAAAGTAACTTCTTTCTTCTACTTAACTGAATTAAGTGCATCGAGGTGGGCAGCCTGTTGTGTTGAAAGGGTAGTAAGATATATGTTTATCAGAGATTGTTGGATTATACAATGTATAGCAAACTCTAAAGGTAGCTAGCCATACACTGGTCGATTTGCCATCAGATTCAACCAACAGATAGATCCCTCTCTGATCGAATCTGATCAGAGATGGATCGTATGGCTGCCTTTACTGCAAACAGATTGTGAATCGATTTCAGCATGAAACCGTTCACAATCTGTGGTGGTGGTAGTGGTAGTGCTGCCGTCGCTCCCCCCCCCCCCCCCGCATACATTACCTGCTCCACCGGCACAACTCCCCTCGGTCTCCACTGTCTTCTTCTCCGCTCTGGTCTGGTCTCCGGGTCCGGCATGCTTCACTTCTTCCTGTCTGGGGGAAGTTTAAACAGTAGAGCGCCCTCTACTGTTTAAACTTCCTGCCGGGACAGGAAGAAGTGAAGAAGTGAAGCATGCCGGACCCGGAGACCAGACCAGAGCGGAGAAGAAGACAGCGGAGACCTGGGGAGTCGCGCCGGCGGAGCAGGTAATGTATTGCAGCTGTATTGCGTCGGTCGTCGGGCACTCGAACGCCGCTAGCGACGCGCTCCCTACCCGCGGGTGATTAACGGTAATTTCCCGCACGGAGCGATCGATGGGATCGATTTATTTCGGGTCAAAATAGATCGAAATTTAGCGTGTAGCGTGAGCGATGAGACAGCAGATTCGATCCCAGTGATCGAATCTGCTGTCGATCGGCGGGGAATCGGCCTAGTGTATGGCCAGCTTAAAGGTGGCCATACACTGGTCGATTTGCCATCAGATCAACCAACAGATAGATCCCTCTCTGGTCGAATCTGATCAGAGAGGGATCGTATGGCTGCCTTTACTGCAAACAGATTGTGAATCGATTTCAGCATGAAACCGATCACCATCTGTGAAGCTACCGAATATTTAACTGCACAGTCCAAAACTTTTTACAATATGGTTGTAAAATAAGGAAGGGCTGATGTACAGTACAAGGATCAGGAGTGGGGATGTTGCAATGCACACGCAGAGTACGAAAGCTAGCTGGTGATGTGACTGTGATGAGATGTGACATATAGTGAATGATGAAGCATGGTCTATAATGGATGAGGAAAAGTAACATTTGGGGAGTCACAGACAGGCACTCACATAATTCCTGGTGAAAATGGGTGGATTGACAGGGACTCCCTAGTAGTGAGTGGGACAGTGTTCTGGCCAGCAATATCAGAGGGGCAGAATAACTCCCTTCTATGTCGTTGTTCTCCATCTTCATGCAAGGGGAAGGCTTCTGCAGCCATATGATGCACAGCTGCTGGATTTTCTCCTGACTTCTGTCTCACTCTTCAAGCAGGGCCTTTGCAGCTGTACTGTGCATGGCTGCTTCTGGCTCTACTCATAGTTCCCAACTGTATTGTACTTTTCTTTTTGTGAGGTGGGGCCTCTGTAGCCATGCAATGCATCCTTTTTCAGTCCCCAGCCTGACTGTATTGTCCATCTCACAACAGGGGCCAGGGAGAGAGACAGAGGGCAGTTGGGACTGTGCAGCTTAAAAGAGTCATGCTGTTGGAGCATCAGTTTGTATTGAGGGCAATCCAGGCTCAGGCAATAGGGGGTTTGCTGGGGTAGTCACTCACGCAGGCCTCACACACCTGGTCTGCCAGTGCACTATCCCTTTGTGGGTCACCAATGCAAAACAGAGCATAGACAATAGGAAATTAAAGTAGGCACTCAAAAGGCAATATAAACTGGCTTTTATCTAAACCAGGGGGGCCCATTGGGTAGATTGTGATCTACCAGTAGATCCAGTAGTTTGCAAAGGACTTTTGGGTAGATCCTACACTTCCCATATGAGTAATGTGCATGTGCTGCAGTTGTGGCTTGCATCTGCAGGAAGATTCTACCTGGCAGATCATTTTCAATTTATAATTTCTTAAAGAGACTCCGTAACAAAAATTGCATCCTGTTTTTTATCATCCTACAAGTTCCAAAAGCTATTTTAATGTGTTCTGGCTTACTGCAGCACGTTCTACTATCACCATCTCTGTAATAAATCAACTTATCTCTCTCTTGTCAGACTTGTCAGCCTGTGTCTGGAAGGCTGCCAAGTTCTTCAGTGTTGTGGTTCTGTGATGCATCTCCCCCCTCCAGGCCCCTCTCTGCACACTGCCTGTGTATTATTTAGATTAGGGCAGCTTCTCTCTTCTCTCATCTTTTACAAGCTGGATAAATCCTCCTCTGAGCTGGCTGGGCTTTCACATACTGAGGAATTACAAACAGGCAGAGCTGTCTGCACTCTGCAGGAAGAAACAGCCTGACACTTCAGTGGAAGATAGCTGCAGGGGGAAAGAAACACACAAATGATCTCTTGAGATTCAAAAGGAAGGGTGTATACAGCCTGCTTGTGTATGAATGTATTTTCTATGTGTGGACATACTGTACATCAACCTACTTCCTGTTTTGGTGGCCATTTTGTTTGTTTATAAACAAACTTTTTAAAACTGTTTTTAACCACTTTTAATGCGGCGAGGAGCGGCAAAAATGTGACAGAGGGTAATAGGAGATGTCCCCTAACGCACTGGTATGTTTACTTTTGTGCGATTTTAACAATACAGATTCTCTTTAAGTAGCTTGCAAGCTGAAAAAGCGTGGGCACCTCTGATCTAAATGGTAGCAAAACACAACATGTTTGCTACCATTTATATAACGGCCTTGTAGCCTTTTCCTTGAAACAACCTGAGTACATAAATGTGTTCTCAGTCCTTACCCATTTCAGCAAAAGGTTAAAAGTTTAAAAAAACATAAAGGCCTTGAAAATGGCACCCTGATAATTGAGATTTGCTTTGTTACTCACCTGTCGATAAAGTGACTTTTTTGTTAGCTGCCATGATAAATAAGTCACGGCAGCTAACTCTTGGCTGCCGTGACTTAGGGAATCCTCAATACCTATTTGGTCACTGATGTCACCAAATATGGCTGCCAGGATTCTAACTACCATCTTGGTTTCTAACACTAGGCCTATGGTTAGAAAACGAAAGGGAAAGAGATGGGGTGAATGTGAATTGTGAATGGAATGTTCACCCTGCCAGGGCAGTCCCAATCCTGCAAGGGAATCACATTTAGCACTCCCCATTATTATTAAGTATTTATATAGTATACCAGTGACATCTTCTGCAGCAATCTGTTTTTATTAATTACACAGCTGTGTACTTCTTTATTATTCTGTATACTACTCTTCTACTGTTGCTTCCTTCTTCTTTAGATCTTCTGTAAATGTGTTTGTTCTTCTTCTGTGCGTCTTCCATTCTCTCTCTTGAAGCTTGCTTGGAGACTTCCACAACCTGTCTGAATGCACCACATCACATTTGATTTTCCTCTGTGGCTTTCTATTGGTGGACCAGTAGGAATTTGGTTAGAAATTTTAAATAAGCCTCTATTTAAAAACATTAACATAAAGTAAAACATTCCAATTAGTCTATACACATGGGCCAATATTTAAATATATAACAAATATAAAAAATATATTCAAACATATAAACATTGTGGGCAGGTCTAGATTTACCTCACATGAGCCTATTGGCATAGATGTCCTGGCACCCTAGACCTCCCCCTTCATGAACTTAGAAACCCCTGCTAAATCGTACCATAAGTGTGCTGGCTGGCCCAGCTGTCACTACTCCCTTACTTCCCTTGCCCATCATAGGTATCTACAGGTGTCTCTTAGCATTGGGTAGCCAGAAGTACTCTCATTATTAAGTAGCTAATGGTTCCCCCAACAATAATTCTGGCAAGCTAGAAGGAACATCAGTACCAGCAGAGCAGAAGTACACTCTGGGTCTGAACAGTAGCATAAACAGTGCAAAGGGATGTTCGGGCAGTGCTGAAAATCAGAGATGGTCAGTAAAAACCTAATTATTTCAACTTAGATGCAAATTGTATGCAACTTAAAATTGGGCCAATCAAATGCACTTGCTGACTCTGGCTAGCTGAGTTCTAAGCTGCATAGGATTTACATGAACGTATCTTATTGACCATCTGAACTGAAAAGCATGGTCAGCCATTAGAGATGAGCGTAATGACGTAATTACGATTCCGCGAAATTTCGCGTAATTAGTGTAATTACGATTATGGCCGTAAGTACATAATCGTAATGAAGAAGGATTTCGCAAAATTTCGCGTAAGCGTAATTTTTCGCGTAATTTTCGCATTACAGTGGGTATTACGAAATTAATGCATATGGTCATGCTCCCAAGCGGAAAAGTTGACGCATGGATCAATGTTAGGTAGCCGCCGACTTTAAGGGTTAATAGCAAAGCCCCCTTAAATGCTAAGAGCCTCAAATTTGGAGAATATATTAAGGAGATCAGGAGGAATAAGAGGAAAAATTTTTTTTTTCAAAAAGACATTATAGTTTTTGAGAAAATCGATGTTAAAGTTTCAAAGTAAAAATGTATAAATTTAAAAACCCGCCGACTTTAATGGTTAATAGCAAAGCCTGCTTAAAGTATAGGAACACCAAATTCCTAGGGTATATTAAGGGGATCAGTGGGAATAAGAGGAAACATTTTTTTTCAAAAAGACCTTATAGTTTTTGAGAAGATCGATTTTTAAGTTTCAAAGGCAAAAATGTCTTTTAACCTCCCTGGCGGTTTATTTATTTTGCCAGGGAGGCTGCAATGTGTTTTTTTTTAAATTAAAAAAAAAAAATTTCATGCAGCCAACTGAAAGTTGGCTGCATGAAAGCCCACTAGAGGGCGCTCCGGAAGCGTACTTTCGATCGCCTCCGGCAATCAAAAGTAACAAGATAGGCCGCAATGAGCGGCCTATCTTGTTTCGCTTTCCTCGTCGCCATGGCGACGAGCGGAGTGACATCATGGACGTCAGTCGACGTCCTGACGTCAGAGCCGCCCGATCCAGCCCCTAGCGCCGGCCGGAACTGTTTGTTCCGGCTGCGCTGGGCTCGGGCGGCTGGGGGGACCCTCTTTCGCCGCTACACGCGGCGGATCGCCGCGGAGCGGCGGCGATCGGGCAGCACACGCGGCTGGCAAAGTGCCGGCTGCGTGTGCTGCTTTTTTCAGAACGGAAATCGGCCCAGCAGGGCCTGAGCGGCGACCTCCGGCGGCATTCACCGAGCTCAGCTCGGGATTACCGCCAAGGAGGTTAAAGGGGAACTGAAGAGAGAGGTATTGGAGGCTGTCATGTTTATTTCCTTTTAATCCATACCAGTTGCCTGGCAGCCCTGCTGGTCTATTTCTCTGCAGTAGTATCTGATTAAAACCAGAAACAAGCATGCAGCTAGTCTTGTCAGATCAGACTTATAAGTCTGAACCACTGAAACACCTGATCTGCTGCATGCTTGTTCAGGGGCTATGGCTAATAGTATTAGAGGCAGAGGATCAGCAGGGCTGCCAGGCAACTGGTATTGTCTAAAAGGAAATAAACATGACAGCCTCCATATACCTCTCTCTTCAGTTCCCCTTTAAATGCAGAAAATGTCAGGTTTTTTTGCACAGGTAACAATAGTGTATTATTTTCATAGATTCCCCCGAGTGGGAAGAGTTTTACTTACTTCGTTCTGAGTGTGGGAAATATAAAAAAAAAACGACGTGGGGTCCCCCCTCCCAGACCTCTTTAACCCCTTGTCCCCCATGCAGGCTGGGATAGCTAGAATGCGGAGCACCGGCCGCGTGGGGCTCCGCACCCTGACTATACCAGCCCGCATGGTCCATGGATTGGGGGGTCTCGGAAGGGGAGGGGCAGCCAAGCTTTCCCCTCCCCCTCCGAGCCCTTGTCCAATCCAAGGACAATGGGCTCTTCTCCACCTCCGATGGGCGGTGGAGGTGGAGGCCGCGATTTCCTGGGGGGGGGGGTCATGGTGGAATCTGGGAGTCCCCTTTAAAAAGAGGTCCCCCAGATGCCCACCCCCCCCTCCCAGGAGAAATGAGTATAGAGGTACTTGTACCCCTTACCCATTTCCTTTAAGAGTTAAAAGTAAATAAACACACAAACACTTAGAAAAAGTATTTTAATTGAACAAAAAACATAACCACGAAAAAAGTCCTTTAATATTCTTAATTAACCATTAATACTTACCTGTCCCTTTAAATAAATGATCCCACGCAATATCCTCGGAAATGTTCTATCAGTTACAATGTAACAAAGTTATTACAATGTAACAAGTTTGTTACATTGTAACTACGCCGCACCCGACGCCACTCGCCGCCGCACCCCCCCCCCCCCCCCCACAGGAAATCGCGGCCTCCACCTCCACCGCCCATCGGAGGTGGAGAAGAGCCCCTTGTCCTTGGATTGGACAAGGGCTTGGAAGGGAAGGGGAAAGCTTGGCTGCCCCTCCCCTTCCGAGACCCCCCAATCCATGGACCATGCGGGCTGGTATAGTCAGGGTGCGGAGCCCCACGCGGCCGGTGCTCCGCATTCTGGCTATCCCAGCCTGCATGGGGGACAAGGGGTTAAAGAGGTCTGGGAGGGGGGACCCCACGTCGTTTTTTTTTTATATTTCCCACACTCAGAACGAAGTAAGTAAAACTCTTCCCACTTGGGGCAATCTATGAAAATAATACACTATTGTTACCTGTGCAAAAAAAACCTGACATTTTCCGCATTTAAAATACATTTTTGCCCTTGAAACTTAAAAATCGATTTTCTCAAAAACTATAAGGTCATTTTGAAAAAAAAAATTTTCCTCTTATTCCCACTGATCCCCTTAATATACCCTAGGAATTTGGTGTTCCTAAACCTTAAGCAGGCTTTGCTATTAACCGTTAAAGTCGGCGGGTTTTTAAATGTATACATTTTTACTTTGAAACTTTAACATCGATTTTCTCAAAAACTATAAGGTCTTTTTGAAAAAAAAAATGTTTCCTCTTATTCCTCCTGATCTCCTTAATATATTCTCCAAATTTGAGGCTCTTAGCATTTAAGGGGGCTTTGCTATTAACCCTTAAAGTCGGCGGCTTTTTAATATTATACAGAGCGTTACGGTTTAACGCGAAATTACGGTAGCGTTTAATGCGAAATTACGGCATGAACGAAACGCGAAATTACGCGTTGAAAATTACGCATGCGTAATTATAGTAATGCGAAATTACGAACATTTCGGCTCAACTCTATCAGCCATGGTTAGGACAATATATGTGGGTGCCACTGGTACATTATGTACAAAAGCCATCCAAAATGATGGGGCGGGGGGGGGGGGGGGGACTTCAAATTTTGTAATTATAGAATGTTGTTGTTTTTAATAAAAGTAGTAGTTTATTAATTTATACTTTTTTACTGTCTGTATTGGTTATTTTATTGCATTCATAAACTGATACATTTGAAGAATAGCAAGCATATCCTGTACCCCTTGAGCTTTTTTCCATATACTCTTCTTTTTTATAATTGCTGTGTGGACTGGAGGCAGGCAGAAGAGAATGAGTCTGTCCTTTAGCAGTGAAGTGCAGAGTATTTTGACTGCCAGCTGTCCGGAGGGGTGCCAGTGCAGAGTCATGAGAGGGCAAGCAGTTGGAGTAGACTGTTATGTGAGTGTCAACAGGGTCATGCATCAAGTCTGTGTGGGGCCATGGCCTCTACGTGTGAACACCACGCCAAATTATCCCTTTGTATGCTAACCTGTGTGAGTAGCAGACACTCTGTCATTCTGCTATTTAACAGAGACCCTTAAGCCTCTTGCCCTTTAAGTAAGAGACTGCTGCTAAGTGCCCAATGCCCATAACAGAACTGAGTCTTAAACCCTTCAGCCAAAGGATTGATTTCTTTATGCTTTTCATTTTTTTATTCTGAATTTGTGGAAATAAAGGATCATGCAGATCTAATTTACTATACTATTCAGACACAAAGGCTAATTGAATAAACTGCATACAAGATGCACATCGAACATTATATTTAAACAAGAAGGTTAATATGGACCTAAACTCTTGCTCAGGACAGAAGAAAAACATAGAGAAATGCACTCTGAATGTATTTAGATAGTTTAGCCTGTCTAATTCCCTCTCAGGGCCGGATTTCTACTCTTTAACGCCCAAGGCCACTGTCACCAGCTGCCCCCTTTAGTGTAGGTAGTGAGATGACCCCTCCCCCCTTCCCTCTAGTATAGGTAGCCTGATGCCCCCTCAAGTATAGGTAGCTAGATGACTCCTCCCCCTTCCCTTTGGTATAGGTAGCCTGATGACCCCCCCAGTATAGGTAGCCAGATGACTCCCTTAATCCCCCCCCCTTCAGTATAGGTAGCCAGCTCACCTCCACACTGCAGCAGCCATCAGTGTCACTCATTTCTCTGCTCGTCTCCAGTGCAGAACCTTCCTCTACCTGTCAGTCTCCAATGCTGCTCAAGTCCATATCCGCCGGCCACAATATAAACGTGCAGGGCCGGCCCACCCATGAGGCGGGGTGAAACTTTTGCCTCAGGCGGCACTTCTGGGGGGGCGGCAGCCGCCCATCCGTGGGTGTGGGGGGCCACCCAGCTGGAGGGGATAGCGGGCAGGAAGGGGGTATTGGGCCTAGCGGCGGGGAGGGGGGAGTCGGACCCCCCCTCCCTCACCTGGGTCCCCCGTCCTCCTCTCCCCACCAGCTTTAAAAAGTTACGTCACTGGCTGCAGCTATAGGAGGCAACGGGCGGGGATCACTCACCTCTTCCTCGTTCCAGTGTGCGCTCCACTGACGTCACTTCCTGCGGCGTAGCAGACACGGGGAGAACATACAAACTCCATGCCACTGGAATCCTCTTCTACTCCTCCATGATGAAGCTGGTGGATGTTCCATTTGAGGATGTACCACAGATGCTCAATAGGGTTTAGGTCTGGAGACATGCTTGGCCATTCCGGCACCTTTACCCTCAGTTTCTTTAGAAAATCAGTGGTTATCTTGGAGGTGTGTTTGGGATCAGGGGCGTCTCTAGCCATTTTGTCACTCCAGGCGACAAATCCTGTGGCGCCCCCCCCCGTTATTGCCCCCAGCCCCATACCCCATCCCCCCACTCCTGTGGTGAACCCCACCCCCGAAAATCATAATGCAGCAGTGTTTCACCAGAAAATACACTTATTGCGGCATGGGTTCACCAGAAAATAGTTGTAACGCAGCAGAGCGTTTCACCATAAAATATACTTATTGCGGCATGCACTCACACACAACACACAGTATACACACACACACACTATACACACACGCACACAGTACACACACACTATACACATGCACACAGTACACACACATACACCGCACACAACATACACACTATACACAGTACACACACACTACACTATACACACACACACTATACACACGCACACACAGAGCACACTATACACAGCAGACATACACTATACTATTATACTAATCTCGGTTTTCACTACCTTATAGTGTGTCCAGGGCCGGGCCGAGGCATAGGCTGGAGAGGCTCCAGCCTCAGGGCGCAGTGTAGGAGGGGGCGCACAATTCATTCAGCTGTCATTCCTAATTGTGTATGAAGCAGAAAGAAATAAGAAAAGGGGATACATGGCAGTGACTGCAAGCCTGATAACTAGATATTAAGGTGTTGGGGAGGTTGTGGGCCCTGTGGCCCTGTTAGTCTAATAGCAATCAGTGTGTGACAGCTGGGGTGGGAGGGATGGAGGGGCGCACTTTGCTGTCTCAGCCTTGGGTGCTGGAGGACCTTGTCCCTGCTCTGAGTGTGTCTGATCCCTTATGCAGAGAAATAATGAGGAGAAAAAAGCTGAAAGAGAGGGAAGAAGATATTTGCCTCACCAGGATTGCACTTTTATTTAGCTTTCCTGTATGACAAGAAGACACAGCCAGCCAGCACTAGGGGAAGAGGGAAACAAAGGTGAATGAAGGAGGTTGGTGCACACCAAGAGTGCTTCAGAGCACTTTTCAAATTTACAGTAATTTGAAAAGCGCTGGGCTAATGTTACTCTATGAGGGTGTTCCCACAGCAGTGTTGTGATCACAAACATGCTGCAGGTAGCATTTATTGGAGCGATTCTTTCAAAAATCGCTTCACAAAGTCGCATTCGCGAATTGCTAGCAATTGCGATTTTGTCGTGCACTAGCCCAGAGATAGGAGGATCCACTCCTCCTATGAGGAGACTGAGAATAGCCTGAGATGGAGCAGAGAGCTTATCTGTATTGCAGTCCCACATTACACAGAGGCTAGTTGCTGGTAATAGGACTGCTGTCCCTGCCAGTCTCCCACACAAGTCAGAAAGCAGCCCTCCTGGAGTCTAGGGACTGTCAAAACGTTTCAACCTCTTTAACACCTTATCTGCACATGCTGTCATTTTAACAATGGGGAGAGACCACACAGATTTTTTCCCACGTACCCTCCTCTGCATCATGCTGTGCATATTTACCAGCTTGCCTGCCCTCTAATTGCACTTTTATCAGCTAGCCTAGTGTTTTACAATGCCTTACAACAACAAACCTGAATACAGCAGACACAGGACCAACCCTAAATCACTGAATGAAAGGCGGCCTGGGGGGCAGTCAATGCCTGGCTGCTACAGTCTCTACTTCCATGCAGTTACCAGTAGCAGAGAGAGGGACTGAATTAATCTCAGGAGCTGATGCTGTACTCAGATCCCTGACTAGGATGAGTGCCTTCTCTCACTGACTCATTCATTACTGTGGTTCTTTGAATCATTGAGCTGAAGGAAATGAATGAATCAGTCAGTAAATCAGTCATGAGTCAGGCGCTGCTGGTGCTGCTGCTGCTGCTGTGTAACCTGATACCTGAGTGAGTTGAGAGGCATTTCTCCTCTCACTACTCAGTTCAGCAGCGCCCTTCCCTCCTCCTGTCGCCCTAGGCAAGAATTTATAGCTGCCTAATGGCTGAGACGCCTCTGTTTGGGCATGCACTCACACATACTGCCCTGTGGCCCAGCTTCCAAAGGGGGGGATCATGCTCTGCTTCAGTATGTCACAGTACATGTTGGCAATCCTGGTTCCCTTAATAAAATGTAGTTCCCTAGTGCCTGCAGCACCTATGCAGCCCCGGTGACAATCCCACCACCATGCTTAACTGTAGGCAAGAAACACTTTTCTTTGTACTCCTCATCTGGTTGAGGCCACACATGCTTGACACCATCTCAAACAAGTTTATCTTGGGCCCATTAGACCGCAGGACATTGTAACAGTAATCCCTGTCCTTATTCTGCTTGTCTTCAGCAAACTATTTACCGGCTTTCTTGTGCATCAGTTTTAGAAGAGGCTTCCTTCTGGGATGACAGTCATGCAGACCAATCTGATGAAGTGTGTGGTGTATGCTTTGAGCATTGACAGGCTGACCCTCTACCCTTTCAACCGCTGCAGCAATGCTGCCAGCATGCATATGTCTATTTGCAAAACACAACCTCTGGGTATGATGCCGAGCATATGCACTCAGCTTCTTTGGTGGACCATGGCAAGGCCTGTTCTGAGCGGAACCTGTCTTATTAAGACACTGTATGGTCTTGGCCACCCAGCTACAGCTCAGTTTCTCAGGGAGTTCTCTGCCATGAGGTGCCACGTTGAACTTCCAGTGACCATGAGAAAGAGTGAGAGCGATAACACCTAATTTAAAGTGGATCCGAGATAAACTTCTACTCGTTGTATAATTGTGTTCCTTTCATACAGTTTATAGGGCATTCCTCAAGCCAAATACTTTTTTTGTTTTGTTTGAATACTCTAATTCCCTATAAACTAAACAAGCCTCGCCCACATCTTTTCACAGTGCCTTGGCATTTTCAGACAGTAGCAAGAGCTTATAGGAGCTCAGTCTAGGCGGGGGAGGGGGAGGTGTTACTAGCCAGAGATTTGAGAGGCAGAGGGGAGGAGGGAGGAGGAGAAGAGGGGACTGAATGACACAGGCAAGCTGATAGCCTCTCCAGCTCTCAGCCTGTGACAATGTGACAAACAGAACATGCCTGCAATCATTGTATCACAGGAATACATATTCATAAACTGTTGAAGCTGTTTGCAGATAGATATGCTGTGTAAACTATCTAAACTTTAGATCACATATATACACAAGTTACTTGTCATAGTAAGGATTTCATCTCAGATCCACTTTAACAAACCTGCTTCCCATTTACACCCTAGACACACTAACCAGTAACATCACCGCTGAGAAGGAAAATGTCTAATTAGGCAGAATTTTGACATTCAGTTATCAGTTGCTGGGTACACACTATGAGATTTTCTGGTCGATTTACTGTCAGATCGATTATTTCCAACATGTTCGATTTGCTTTTCGATCGTTTTCCGAGCATTTTCCGATCGATTTCCTATTAAAGTGCACGGAAATCGATCGGAAAGTGCTCGGAAAATGATCGAAAAGCAAATCGAACATGTTGGAAATAATCGATCTGACAGTAAATCGACCAGAAAATCTCATAGTGTGTACCCAGCAATTAGGATTCAGGAAAAGGCACAGCACTGAAACGGCATTAGTCTGAGTAATGAATGATCTACTTACTGCAAGGGACAAGGGTGATTGCTCAATTCTGATTCTTCTTGACTTTTCTGCAGCATTTGATACTGTGGATCATGAAATACTAATCCAGCGACTGAAGAATTACTGTGGCCTATGGGGTACTGTTCTTAGCCGGTTTCAGACCTTCCTATCTGGCAGGACACAGCAAGTATGTCTGGGCACACACTACTCTAATCCAGTGCCACTTGCCTATGGAGTTCCACAGGGTTCTGTACTATCACCATTACTGTTTGCAGTCTACATGCTCCCACTGGGCAAAATAATCCAGAACTATGGCCTAGGATCAGTGGTGCTCAGCAGAGCTCGAATATTCGAGTAGCTCGAATATTCGAGCTCTTTTTCAGCTATTCGAGCTCGGTATTCGAGCTCTGAATAGCTGCAGCTATTCGAATGGGCTATCCGAGTACACTCGAATAGCCCATTCACTATTCGAGCTATTCGAGCAACCCGGCGCTATTCGAGCTCGGTACCGAGCTCGAATAGCGTCATAGCCCAGATTGATGTCCTTAGAGCCAATCAGAGGGCTCCCAGGCCCTCTGACGGCAGCCAATCACAGAGGGGGACCCTGGCCAGCCCCTACCCTATAAATAGCGGCCGCCATGTTCCGTTTCTCCATGCTTGCCTGAGACTTGTACAGAGAGAGAGTTGCTCCTTTGTGCTTTGGCTTAGCAAGTGCTCTATTGTGATCATTTACCTAGCGTTTTTGCTCACCTACACCTGCCATATACACCTATATTGTTGTTAGTTAGATAGACATTGTATTTTAGTTAGTAGCTTGTGTGTTACATTAGAGACAGGCAGCTGCTGCAAGCTTAGGCCCGGTTCACACTTGCGGTTTTGCAAAAACCGCACCGGATGTCCGGACCGCACCGGAGCCGGATCGGACCTGAACCGTACGGTTCCTGTCCGGATCCGGTCCGGTTGCATACGGTTTCCGTGCGGTATGAACACGGTTGCGGTCCGGATCCGGATTCTTAAAGAGATAACAACCTGTATAAAAACAAAAAAAAATGTTGGGGTCTGGGAGGTCAGCAGAAGGGGGACCTGTGGAATCAGGCCCTCCGCTGTTTAGCACTCACCTCCACCTCCAACATGCTGCCAACATCTCCAGCTCGTGCTGCTCCACTCCAAAATGGTTGCCCATGTGTCCCCGATACAATATCGCCGCAACAATCCTCATAGGAAGTGGGGTAGAACATCCGGATTTTTTGCCAGTGTGTTGTGCGCTCTCCGGTTCTCATTGGTTTCCATTGGCCGGATGGTGCAGTCCGGCTCCGCCCCGGATACGGCTGCCGGAGGAGCCGGACCAAAAAATAGCGCATGTTGGAACGGACACCGGAGTCCGGATCCGGTCCGGCTCCGGTCCGGACGAAACGGACACATGTGAACCCTGGCATAGACTTACATTGCTATGCCGTGCGTCCGTTTCGTCCGGCCAGCATGCGGTGCGGCTCCGGCACGGCTATTCCGGATAGCCACCGCTAATGTGAACCGGGCCTTACAGGTTTAGGCCTCACAGGGGCCTTGCCTCTGTGGGCAGCTGTCCTCTGTTTATTTCTCTCATCTATACCAGTATTTCTGCTGTCCTTTACTAATAGTATTGTAGTTATACTGTACTAGGAGTAGGACACTCACTGACTGTCACTGTTTATAGGCTACTAGCTAGCTCCTGCGTGTGTGCACTCACTCACTGTCTGTGTGTACACACACTCTATTTCCTTCTGATTACTGATAGATTATTGTTAGTTAGTTGTACTTACTTACTACTTACTCTTACTGTACCCGTAGGGACACTCACTGTCACTGTTCATATAGGCTACTAGCTCCTGCGTGTGCGCACTGCACTCACTGTCTGAGTGTACACACACAACACACACTCTATTTCCTTCTGATCGCTGATTGATTATCGTAATTAGTTAGTTCTACTTACTGTTACTACTTACTCTTACTGTACTAGGAGTCTAGGACACTCAGTCACTGTCCATAGGCTACTAGCTCCTGCGTGCGTGCACTCACTGTCTGAGTGTACACACACCCACACTCCATTTCCTTCTGATCGCTGATTGATTATTGTAATTAGTTAGTTCTACTTACTGTTACTACTTACTCTTACTGTACTAGGAGTCTAGGACACTCAGTCACTGTGTTCATAGGCTACTAGCTCCTGCGTGCGTGCACTCACTGTCTGAGTGTACACACACCCACACTCCATTTCCTTCTGATCGCTGATTGATTATTGTAATTAGTTAGTTCTACTTACTGTTACTACTTACTCTTACTGTACTAGGAGTCTAGGACACTCAGTCACTGTCCATAGGCTACTAGCTCCTGCGTGCGGTCACTCACTGTCTGAGTGTACACACACCACCCACACTCTATTTCCTTCTGATCGCTGATTGATTATTGTAATTAGTTAGTTCTACTTACTGTTACTACTTACTCTTACTGTACTAGGAGTCTAGGACACTCAGTCACTGTGTTCATAGGCTACTAGCTCCTGCGTGCGTGCACTCACTGTCTGAGTGTACACACACCCACACTCCATTTCCTTCTGATCGCTGATTGATTATTGTAATTAGTTAGTTCTACTTACTGTTACTACTTACTCTTACTGTACTAGGAGTCTAGGACACTCAGTAACTGTGTTCATAGGCTACTAGCTCCTGCGTGCGTGCACTCACTGTCTGAGTGTACACACACCCACACTCCATTTCCTTCTGATCGCTGATTGATTATTGTAATTAGTTAGTTCTACTTACTGTTACTACTTACTCTTACTGTACTAGGAGTCTAGGACACTCAGTCACTGTGTTCATAGGCTACTAGCTCCTGCGTGCGTGCACTCACTGTCTGAGTGTACACACACCCACACTCCATTTCCTTCTGATCGCTGATTGATTATCGTAATTAGTTAGTTGTACTTACTGTTACTACTTACTCTTACTGTACTAGGAGTCTAGGACACTCAGTCACTGTGTTCATAGGCTACTAGCTCCTGCGTGCGTGCACTCACTGTCTGAGTGTACACACACCCACACTCCATTTCCTTCTGATCGCTGATTGATTATTGTAATTAGTTAGTTCTACTTACTGTTACTACTTACTCTTACTGTACTAGGAGTCTAGGACACTCAGTCACTGTGTTCATAGGCTACTAGCTCCTGCGTGCGTGCACTCACTGTCTGAGTGTACACACACCCACACTCCATTTCCTTCTGATCGCTGATTGATTATTGTAATTAGTTAGTTCTACTTACTGTTACTACTTACTCTTACTGTACTAGGAGTCTAGGACACTCAGTCACTGTGTTCATAGGCTACTAGCTCCTGCGTGCGTGCACTCACTGTCTGAGTGTACACACACCCACACTCCATTTCCTTCTGATCGCTGATTGATTATTGTAATTAGTTAGTTCTACTTACTGTTACTACTTACTCTTACTGTACTAGGAGTCTAGGACACTCAGTCACTGTGTTCATAGGCTACTAGCTCCTGCGTGCGTGCACTCACTGTCTGAGTGTACACACACCCACACTCCATTTCCTTCTGATCGCTGATTGATTATCGTAATTAGTTAGTTCTACTTACTGTTACTACTTACTCTTACTGTACTAGGAGTCTAGGACACTCAGTCACTGTGTTCATAGGCTACTAGCTCCTGCGTGCGTGCACTCACTGTCTGAGTGTACACACACCCACACTCCATTTCCTTCTGATCGCTGATTGATTATTGTAATTAGTTAGTTCTACTTACTGTTACTACTTACTCTTACTGTACTAGGAGTCTAGGACACTCAGTCACTGTGTTCATAGGCTACTAGCTCCTGCGTGCGTGCACTCACTGTCTGAGTGTACACACACCCACACTCCATTTCCTTCTGATCGCTGATTGATTATTGTAATTAGTTAGTTCTACTTACTGTTACTACTTACTCTTACTGTACTAGGAGTCTAGGACACTCAGTCACTGTGTTCATAGGCTACTAGCTCCTGCGTGCGTGCACTCACTGTCTGAGTGTACACACACCCACACTCCATTTCCTTCTGATCGCTGATTGATTATTGTAATTAGTTAGTTCTACTTACTGTTACTACTTACTCTTACTGTACTAGGAGTCTAGGACACTCAGTCACTGTGTTCATAGGCTACTAGCTCCTGCGTGCGTGCACTCACTGTCTGAGTGTACACACACCCACACTCCATTTCCTTCTGATCGCTGATTGATTATTGTAATTAGTTAGTTCTACTTACTGTTACTACTTACTCTTACTGTACTAGGAGTCTAGGACACTCAGTCACTGTGTTCATAGGCTACTAGCTCCTGCGTGCGTGCACTCACTGTCTGAGTGTACACACACCCACACTCCATTTCCTTCTGATCGCTGATTGATTATTGTAATTAGTTAGTTCTACTTACTGTTACTACTTACTCTTACTGTACTAGGAGTCTAGGACACTCAGTCACTGTGTTCATAGGCTACTAGCTCCTGCGTGCGTGCACTCACTGTCTGAGTGTACACACACCCACACTCCATTTCCTTCTGATCGCTGATTGATTATTGTAATTAGTTAGTTCTACTTACTGTTACTACTTACTCTTACTGTACTAGGAGTCTAGGACACTCAGTCACTGTGTTCATAGGCTACTAGCTCCTGCGTGCGTGCACTCACTGTCTGAGTGTACACACACTAAATTTACTTGTGATTACTACTGATTATTGTAACTGCTAGTTGTACTTCCTGACTGTTACTACTTACTTACTGTACTAGGGGACACTCACTCAGTCACCTCACCAACCAACCCACTCCATTAAAGTACCCCACTTTTCACCCGCCCTTTTACAAAACTTTTGTCTATACGCCCAAAACATTTAAGATGTCTGGAAGTGGCAGCCAGCGCGGTTTGGGCAAGGGGAAGGGCAGCAAGGGAATCAGGAGGAGAGGGAGCAGCATTGTGGCAAGCCGCGGCCGCGGGCGCGCCACCATGCACAGTTCCGCAGCAGCAGCAGCAGCGTCAGTGGCTAACATTCCTCCCATAGCCACTGGCCGTGGACGCCTTGGGCGCCGCCCAGCAGGAGCATCTGCAACTCACGCTGCAGAGACACAGCAGCAGCAGCGTGTAGCACCTGCTCCCATTTTCCTCCAGCCGGGTCGGAAACGTCCCATTGAGGAAAAGGATGCAGACACTGTGGTGCAACTCATGACGGAGGATGAGCAGCCCGCCATCAGCTCTGCATCCGAGGCCTCCACCCTCACCACCACCACCACCCCTGTTCGCAGCAGCCGCCCAGCAGGGTCTGGGGAGGAGGCCAGTTCACCGTCACTCGCCGACCTGTCATTCAGCAGTCTTTTGACCCCAGGCATCATGAGTAAATTGTCTGCTGTTGTTGGCGATCTTGAGGAGGAGATGCTGATGGGCACTTTGGGGGATGAGGGATTGGACAGCAAGACTGTGGCGACAGTCAAGCAGCCCATCCATGCATCAGGAGAGGAGTTTGGGGGGTCCTCATCCCAGCAGGACATGTTTCAGGAGGGGGAGGATGATGATGACCCGGTGACAGACAGAGACTGGGTGCCACCACCTCCAGGGGATGTCGTCCTCAGCAGCTCTGAGGAGGAGGAGGAGGATGCGCTTGTGGGCCTTGCAAGGAGGCGCATCATTGCAAGCATTGGCAGCGTCCCACAGCCTGCTGGTGTCTCAGGCTCAGCAGCAGCAGCATCAGCCAGTACCACCCCCAGCCGCACCCAAGCCCCCCCCCCAACCACCACAGGGAGACAGGCAGCAGCGCTTCCATGCCGTAGGGGGAAGTTTCTGTCACCAATCTGGCGGTTTTTCACCATGCCCACTGTGTACAGCAAGTACGCCACTTGCAACCACTGTCAGCGGAAGTTGAGCAGAGGTGCAGACCCCTTAAAGTTCAGCACCAGCTCGCTCATCAACCACCTTGGGGCTAAACATTTCCACCAGCATGAGGAGTTCCAGAGGCTGAAGGCATCTGCTGCTGGCAGTGGCACCACACCCATCACTGCACAGCCTTCAGCAGCAGCAGCAGCAACAGCAGCCACCCGCCCTCCTGCTCCTCCAGCAGCACCAGCAGGAGTGCGGAAACGCACTGCTCCTCCCCCCTCTGCAACTCCTGCCGCCGACACTGAGGCCTGTTCTGGCAGCCAGTCCTCAGTGGCCTCCTCTGCTGTGTCTGCTGATTCCCGTGTCAGCAAAAGGCCACGCCAGAGCCTTTTGAGCGAGTCCTTCCAGGGGGTGGTTAGGGCTCTGCCTCCCAGCAGCCGTCGCGTGCGGCAGCTGAACGGCTTGCTGGCACGGGCCATGTGCTCCCAACTCCTGCCGTACACGCTCGTCCAGGAGGGGAGCGACATTCGTGCGCTGCTTGCTTGCGCAGCCCCAGACTGGCAGCTCCCCAGCAGACACTTCTTTGCCCGCAAGGCCATTCCTGCACTGCACCGCTTTGTGATGGCCAATGTGGAGCGAGGGCTGGAGCACGCGGTTGGTGAAAGGGTCCACGTCACCATGGACTCCTGGAGCAGCCGCTTCGGGACAGGCCGCTACCTGTCCTTCACTGTCCACTGGGTCAGCTTGGTGGAAGGGGGTGAGGATGGGAGAGCAGCAGCGGGCACAGCAGCAGCAGCAACACAGTGGGTGGTGCCACCCCGCAGGCTCAGGGGAACTGCAGCAGGTTCCTCCGATCCTCTGCCATCCTCCGGCACACCTGGCCAAACCCCCCGCCTCAGCAGCAGCGTGAAGGCCCGCCACTGCCAAGCGCTGCTGCACTTGGTCAGCCTTGGGAAGACCAAGCTGACGGCAACCCATGTGTTGGCCAAACTCCAGGAGCAGGAGAGGATTTGGCTGACCCCCAGAGGCCTCAGAGTCGGAGAGGTGGTGGCCGACAATGGGGCCAATCTGGTTGCCGCAATAGACAGGGGAAACCTGACCCACATCCCCTGTCTTGCCCACGTGCTGAACCTGGTGGTGCAGAAGTTCCTGCGCACCTACCAGGGGATGGGCGAACTGCTGGAAACGGCAAGGAATGTTGTGCGTCACTTCCGGCGCTCGGCTGCAGCCTGTGCGAGCCTGGAAGACGTGCAAAAGGAGCTGGATCTGCCACGCCATCGGCTGATCCTTGACGTTCCGACTCGCTGGAACTCCACCCTGGCGATGTTGGAGCGTCTGGTTGAACAGAGGCGCGCTGTCAAACAGTACCTTGCCCTGGCCACTGTTTCCGCAGCTCAGAGAAGGGACAAGACCAGCAACATCCCGTCCATCGTCCCCGATGATGACTGGAGGCACATGCAGCAGGTGTGCTTAGTGCTGGCTCCCTTCCTGCAGGCCACAAACATGGTGAGCAGGGACCATGCTATGGTCTGCGAGTGGGTGCCCCTGGTTTCTCTGCTGAACAGGGCCCTCGATGCTTTGCTGGAACAGGGAGCGGCAGCCTTGGACCAGCAGGAGCGGCAACCAGCTGCGCAGTCCACCTCTGAGGGGGAGGAGGAGGAGGACTTGGTGGAGGTCCCTGACCTGGCAGCTGATGAGGGGGATCAGCACAGCGCAGCTGAGTTGGTGCGGGGGTGGAGAGAGGATGAGGCGGCAGAGGAGGAGGATGAGGACAGCACTGACGTCGATGTGCCAGCAGACGTGGCCCGCCTCTTCCCAATGGCAGCGCACATGCTGACGTGCCTGCGCAGGGACCCCAGGGTGATCCAGATGAAGCAGAGGGAGGACATCTGGATCAGCATGATGTTGGACCCACGCCTCAAGGGGAAGTTGAGCCAGTTCCTGCCGCCTGCAGGAGGAGACCCAGCGCAACAAATAAGGAGCTTGCAGCAGGCCCTTGTTGAGCGCTTGGAGGAAGCCTTCCCCCAGCCTTCCACCCCCACTGTCCAGCAGCCAGCACAGAGGCAGCAGCAGGTGCCTGCATCCAGCAGCAGCAAGCGCCCCACAGACCTGCTGTCTCTCAGCCACGAGCTCTACAGGACTGTAGAGGCTCCGGCAGCAGTGACTAGAGAGGAGATGCATGCAGCAGCATCCTCCTCCGGTCACAGCCAGCGCCTGACCCGCATGGTGGCTGACTACATGGGGTCGTACAGCGGGCTTGACAGCGATGCCCCTGTTGATCCCATGGAGTATTGGGTCAAGCGCATGGAGATCTGGAGCGAGCTGGTGCAGTACGCCCTGGAAGTGCTGTCCTGCCCCCCTTCCAGCGTGCTGTCCGAGCGCTGCTTCAGTGCAGCTGGTGGCGTGGTCACCGAGAAACGCTCACGTCTGTCTCACAAGTCTGTGGACAGACTGACGTTTCTCAAGATGAACCAGGCGTGGGTGGAAGGCGAGTTCCTGGCCCCTGTTGTCGGCGAGAGGGGGACATGAACTGGCTGCCGGAACCATCGTTAATGTGCCTTACCACCCTTTACCACCTCCTGGCTCCTGCTCACTAAGCCAGCCTGGTTCACTTTGACTATTACGTCACCTGCAGCCACACATTTTACACCTACAGTGGGCTGCTGTGTACTGCCCTTCTGCTGTCTGTCTGTGTTTCCCACTGCCAGGGTACACAGAATTACCTTCTTCTGCTGCCACTCTGCCACCAGCTATTACGTCAAACAATAGCTATATTGGTTGCAAAACCAAAAACCAAAAAACCATAAAAAAAAAAAAAAGGTTTAATTTTTCTGAGGTGCCCGGGTTGAAAACTGTGTTGTCCCAGTTGTGTATTGGACACAATGTGGGCTGCACGACCGCTGTCTGGGACCTCCTGTTGTGTTTATTTACAGCCCTGGTATCACCGCTAGGTACCAGGGCTATTATGTCACGCTGCCTACCTGCTGCCACACTCACACTGCTCCTCCATACCTCCTCCTGCTGCTGCTGCTGCTGTCTGTCTGTGTTTCCCACTGCCAGGGTACACAGATGATTTACCTTCTGCTGCCACTCTGCCACCAGCTATTACGTCAAACAATAGCTGCTCGCCTACTCCTCCATTCCTCCTCCTGCTGCTGCTGTCTGTCTGTGTTTCCCACTGCCAGGGTACACAGATGATTTACCTTCTGCTGCCACTCTGCCACCAGCTATTACGTCAAACAATAGCTATATTGGTTGCAAAACCAAAAACCAAAAAACCATAAAAAAAAAAAAAGGTTTAATTTTTCTGAGGTGCCCGGGTTGAAAACTGTGTTGTCCCAGTTGTGTATTGGACACAATGTGGGCTGCACGACCGCTGTCTGGGACCTCCTGTTGTGTTTATTTACAGCCCTGGTATCACCGCTAGGTACCAGGGCTATTATGTCACGCTGCCTACCTGCTGCCACACTCACACTGCTCCTCCATACCTCCTCCTGCTGCTGCTGCTGCTGTCTGTCTGTGTTTCCCACTGCCAGGGTACACAGATGATTTACCTTCTGCTGCCACTCTGCCAGACTGCCACCAGCTATTACGTCAAACAATAGCTGCTCGCCTACTCCTCCATTCCTCCTCCTGCTGCTGCTGTCTGTCTGTGTTTCCCACTGCCAGGGTACACAGAATTACCTTCTGCTGCCACTCTGCCACCAGCTATTACGTCAAACAATAGCTATATTGGTTGCAAAACCAAAACCAAACAAACCATTAAAAAAAAAAAAAGGTTTAATTTTTCTGAGGTGCCCGGGTTGAAAACTGTGTTGTTCCAGTTGTGTATTGGACACAATGTGGGCTGCACGACCGCTGTCTGGGACCTCCTGTTGTGTTTATTTACAGCCCTGGTATCACCGCTAGGTACCAGGGCTATTATGTCACGGCGAGCTGCCTGCCTCATTGACTGCCTGCTGCCACACACTCATCCTCCTCCTCCTGCTGCTGAATTTACCTCCTGCTGTCTTTGTGTTTCCACTGCCAGGGAGCACATACAATGGCGCTTCCAACATGCGTGCGCCCACCAGCTATTTGTTACGCTCAAAAATAGCTGCATTCCTTTAAAAAAAAATTGAAAAGAGAAATACGTGAAGAAGAAGAAGACGATATTGAAAAGGAAGGAGAAGATGAAGATGAAGAAGAAGAAGAAGATGAAGAAGAAGATGAAGAAGAAGATGAAGAAGATGATGAAGAAGAAGATGAAAAAGAAGAAGAAGATGAAGAAGATGAAGATGAAGAAGAAGAAGAAGAAGAAGAAGAAGAAGAAGAAGAAGAAGAAGAAGAAGAAGAAGAAGAAGAAGAAGAAGATGAAGAAGAAGAAGATGAAGAAGAAGACAATATAGAAGAAGAAGAAGAAGATATAGAAGAAGAAGAAGAAGATATAGAAGAAGAAGAAGAAGATATAGAAGAAGAAGATCGAGAAGAAGAAGAAGAAAGATAAAGAAGAAGAAGAACAAGTATATACAGTAACACTACTGAACAAAATTAAGGACACAACTTCTCTTTCCACATTTTTTTTTAAAGGAACATCCCCACATAATCACTTGCTGTTGTTACTTGGAAAAAAAGAGGTTTCTTGCATCATTCACCCTCAAAACAAGTGTTAGAAGCTATTTAAGGCCAATTCGAATAGTCAGCTCGAATAGTTAGCTCGAATACCGACTCGAATAGTGAGCTCGAAGTCCGAGGTCGAATCGAATAGTAAAAATTATTCGACTCGAATATTCGACTGACCTCGAATAATTTACTATTCGAATTCGACCAAACTCGAATTTTAAAAAGGGGTATTTGAGCATCACTACCTAGGATACCATTGTTATGCAGATGACACACAATTGTATCTGTCCATCAAGCCTGGCACCCAAGACCCATCAGCATCCATAAATGCGTGTCTAGTGGATTTACAAAATTGGATGAACACCAGCTGGCTGAGGCTGAACAGAGGTGTTGGTGGTAGGTGGTCCACACATGATGGATAAAGTTTAAAACGCTCGCCACCTCACACTAGAAATTGGGGGAGATACTGTACAGTATAAAGACTCCGTGCGAAACCTTGGGGTGATCCTGGATGGAAATCTAAAACTCAGACAGTAGGTATTAGCTGTCATCAAGTCTTCCTTCTTCCATCTCAGAAATATAGCGAAAATCATAACACCTTATCCCAGCTGAAGACCTACCTGCCCTGGTTCATGCATTTGTATCCTCCCGCCTAGACTACTGCAACGCCATGTTCATCGGATCTACAGATAAGGTTCTGCGCCCCTTACAACTAGTACAGAATGCTGCAGCCAGACTTCTAGCCAATGCCCCCCGCAGCTCACACATCACCCCAGTACTGCAAACTCTTCACTGGTTGCTAGTAAAATGAAGAATCAATTTTAAGATCTGCCTGCTGACATTCAAGGCTCTAAACCATATGGGACCCAAATACATAGCGGATCTATTGGAACTTTATGCCCCTCCATGCTCCCTCCACTCTGCCAGCAAGATGAAGCTGGTTATTCTCAGGATACACTTAACATTCGGTGCTCGGGCCTTTTCCTATGCAGCCCCTACTCTATGGAACTCACTTCCACAATCAGTACGAGAGGCTCCTTCTCTGGACAGCTTTAAAAAGAGCCTAAAAACTGACCTCTTTTCCCTAGCCTTTGAGACTGCATAATGCAGGGTCACAGCGGTTTGAGTCCCCAGGGAGAAAAGCGCTATAAAAAATATGATTGTTATTCTTCACTTTGCAGTGTACTCACTTTTAGGGCTGTCATCCGACTCCAAAGTTTATGAAACCACCGACTCCAACTCCAGGTACCCAAAATTGCTCTGACTCCTTGACTCATACTCCTTAAGGACAACTGAAGCAAGAGGGATATGAAGGCTGCCAGATTTATTTCATTTTAAGCAATACCAGTTGCCTTGCTGCCCTGCTGATCCTCTGCCTCTAATACTTTTAGCCACAGACCATGAACAAGCATGCAGCAGATCAGGTGTTCTGACATTATTGTCAGATCTGACAAGATTAGCTGCATGCTTGTTTCTGGTGTGATTCAGATACTCTTGCAGCCACATAGATCAGTAGCGCAGCCAGGCAACTAGTATGGTTTAAAAGGAAATAAATATGGCTGCCTCCACATTCTTCTCACTACAGTTGTCCTTTAGTCTAAAAAACTTACCAGGGCTGAGGAGTTGGTACAACAATCATTTGATTCCGACTCCTCAGTTCATTGAAACCACCGACTCCGATTCCAGGTAACCAAATTGCTCCAACTCCTCGACTCCAACTCCCCAGCCCTACTCACTTAAAGGGATACTGTAGGGGGGTCGGGGGAAAATGAGTTGAAGTTACCTGGGGCTTCTAATGGTCCCCCACAGACATCCTGTGCCCACGCAGCCACTCCCCAATGCTCCTGCCCCGCCTCTGGTTCACTTCTGGAATTTCAGACTTTAACCACTTGCCGACCGCACACTCATAACGCGCGTCGGCAAAGTGGCAGCTGCAGGACCAGCGACGCAGTTCTGCGTCACCGGCTGCAGGCTAATTAATCAGGAAGCAGCCGCTCGCGCGAGCGGCTGCTTCCTGTCAATTCACGGCGGGGGGCTCCGTGAATAGCCTGCGGGCCGCCGATCGCGGCTCGCAGGCTAAATGTAAACACAAGCGGAAATAATCCGCTTTGTTTACATTCGTACAATGCTGCTAACAGTAGCAGCATTGTACCAGATCAGCGATCCCCGGCCAATCAGCGGCCGGGGATCGCTGTCACATGACAGGCAGGAGCCTGTTAGAGGCTGCACAGGACAGATCCGTTCCTGTGCAGCCTCTGATCTCCAGGGAAGGGAGGTAGGAGAGGGAGGGGGGGAATGTCACCGCGGAGGGGGGCCTTGAGGTGCCCCCCCCACAAACCTCAGGCAGGCAGGAGCGATCAGACCCCCCCCCTGCACATCACCCCCATAGGGGGGAAAAAAGGGGGGCGATCTGGTCGCTCTGCCTGCTACCTGATCTGTGCTGGGGGCTGCAGAGCCCACCCAGCACAGATCACAGAATACAGCGCTGGTCCTTAAGGGGGGGGGGGGGGTAAAGCGTGGGTCCTCAAGTGGTTAAAGTCTGAAAACCACTGCGCATGCGTTGCTGTGTCCTCGCTCCCGCTGATGGCACCAGGAGCATACTGCACAAGCCCAGTATGGTCTGTGCCTGCGCCGTGCGCTCCTGGTGACATCAGGGTAAGCGAGGACACGGCAACGCAGGCGCCGTGGTTTTCAGACTTTAAAGTCTGAAATTCCAATAGTGAACCAGAGGCTGGGCCGAAGCATCGGTGAGTGGCTCCATGGGCACAGGATGTCTGTGGGGGACCATTAGAAGCCCCGGGTAACATTAACTAATTTTCCCCCGACCCCCCTACAGTATCCCTTTAAGTTGCCAGCAGTTTAGACAATAATGGCTGTGTGTTGAGATACTTTGATGGGACAGCAAATTTACAGAGTTATAAAAGCTGTACACTGATCACTTTACATTTTATCAATGTTTCATTTCTGCAGTGTTGTCCCATTAAAATAATATGATATGATGCATGATACAATAATATATTTACAAATATGTGAGTGGTGTACTCAGTTTTTGTGAGATATCATGACAGACACTTCAGGGTTACGACCAGATCAATTACGTTTACCAGCAAAACTTGTCAAACTTCAGGTGCAAAAATGAAATGTTATACACAAAATATAATACAGATCATGTTCACTCATTTGCATTTGTTTTTGTAATTACACAAAATAAATTCTGCCAGACTGTAGGAGAACTGTAGAGGGATTCAAGGTGTTAGGTACTCCAACCACTTACTCCATACCTTGGTGAACTTATTAGGGCACCCTCTATCTAAACAATTTTCATCATAGATTGACATAATTAATCATTTTTTTCCCCCCTAAAACTCCAAAATGGAGTTGAAGGCAGGGCCGCATTTAGGCCAAGGCCACCTAGGCCATGGCGTAGGGCACCACAGGAGCAAGGGCACCGAAGCAGCAGGCTAAACTTATGCATCATTTGCAAGCTTGCAAATGCTGCAATGCAGGGAGATCAGGCAAGTGCCTAACCACGGTACTGTGCTGCCAGCGGCCTGTGCAGCAGCCGCCTTGCTCTATGTACACGTTTGCATTGTGGCTGGCGGCTATGGACTTGGGCAGCATTGGAGAGGGAAAGGAAGAGGAAGCTTCGGCACTGGAGACAAGCTGAGAAATGAGTGACACTGATGGCTGCTGCGGAGTGAAGCCAAGCTAGCTATCCATACTGAAAAGGTGTATGTATACTAGAGGGAAGGGGGGAGGGGTCATCTTTCTCACATTGGCTATCATTCATAAAGCATTTCCACATGCGGTAATGCTTAACCACTTGCCGACCGCCCACAGCCCATGGGCGGCGGCAAAGTGGATGCCTTAAGGACCGCAATACGCCTGACGGCGGCGGGTCCTTAAGGCGTGTCCGGGGAGCGATCGCGTCATCTATGACGCGCGCTCCCCGCGGCGAAAGGTCCCGCCCACCTTGCCCGAAACCCCGGCGGCCAATTAGCAGCGCCGGCAGGGTTTGAAAATCCGATCTGGGCCAATAGGAAAGTATAATACACTTTGTTGACATGACAAAGTGTATTATACTGGCTGCCTCCTCCTCCTCTGCACTCGTATGCGCACGGATCGTCCGAGGAGGAGGCAGCCCTGTACTGAGCAGCAGAAAACGTTTGTACACCCACAGATCCCCCCTGATCGCCCACCCCAGCCCTCAGAACCCCCCCTGACCACCCCAGCAGACCCAAGTTTGCACCCAAGCACCCCCTAATAAACCCATCAATCACCCCCTGCCACTATCTGCCGACGCTATTATTTAGGTTAGGTCCCTAACTGCCCCCTAGGGTCCCTTGATCACCCCCCCCTACCCTCAGATCCCCCCAGCCCCCCACCCCTGTATACTGTATACATCTGCCTCACCCACTGACCACCTGTCTATCACCTGTCTGTCACTTGTCTATCACCCCTTGTCACCACCACCCATCAGAGCAGACCCTAAACTGTCCCTTGGGGGCACCTGATCACCCACCCAGACCCCCAGATTGTCCTCAGACCCCCCCCCCCCCTGATAACCTCCCCAGTGCATTGTTTACATCTATTCTCCTCTGTAATTTCTCACTGACCTCCCATCGGTCACCCCCTGTGTCTGCCACCCATCAGATCAGGACCCAATCTGCCCCGTGCGGGCACCTAATCAACCCCCCTCACCCTCAGATCGCCCTCAGACCCCCCCCCCCCCAATCACCTTCCCAGTGCATTGTATTTGATTGTGCTGTCATTGTATTTGATTGTGCTGTCATTGTATTTGATTGTCCCGTAATTGTATTTGATTGTCCCGTGATTGGCCTGTGATTGTCCCGTGATTGGCCTGTGATTGTCCCGTGATTTGCCTGTGATTGTCCCGTGATTGGCCTGTGATTGTCCCGTGATTGCCCCGTGATTGTCCTGTGATTGGCCTGTGATTGGCCCGTGATTGGCCTGTGATTGTCCCGTGATTGGCCTGTGATTGGCTTTGATTGTCCCGTGATTGGCCTGTGATTGTCCCGTGATTGGCCTGTGATTGTCCCGTGATTGGCCTGTGATTGTCCCGTGATTGGCCTGTGATTGTCCCGTGATTGGCCTGTGATTGGCTTTGATTGTCCCGTGATTGGCCTGTGATTGGCCTGTGATTGTCCTGTGATTGGCCTGTGATTGGCTTTGATTGTCCCGTGATTGGCCTGTGATTGTTTCTGATTGCTTCTGATTCCCCACTCGCCACCACCCCCCTGTCACTATCCTAGTGATCTAAAAACAGTGATCAGTGGAAACTGTCACTTTTTTAGTATCACTAGTGTTAGCAGTTAGGCCAGTTAGATAGGCCCCTTTGTTAGTGTCAGTTAGTGCTCAGCCCACTGCACCACAGTCACTAATTAGCGTCATCACTGTCGCTAATCAACATTGTTACTATATAGTATCTGTAAGTGATCATTACTGATCGCAGTCAGATCTATTAGGGTCACTAGGATCCACTAAAAAACGCAGTGTTTGCCCGATCAGGTCTGATCGTTCGCCTGCACTTGCGTTCAGCCCATCCCACCGCAGTGACCGAATTTTTTTTTCTGATCACTGCAAAAACCACTGTACACTAGCTGTGCACTGTAAACATCAGTTTTGATTTTTTTTTAATCAAAACTCAGTGATCACAGCTTTCTACCGCTCAAATACTCCCTTTCGCTAAGTAGGTGCTCTTTTTTCTGGGTAGTCTCAGAGGAATACCCCCTAAATTTAGCAGTCCACCATGGCAAGAAAGGGGTATTCCGATGATGAGGTTCTCAGGTACATGGCCCAGTCGGATGAGGACGATTGGGACGAACCATTCGACGAATCATCTGGGTCAGAGTTTGTACCTGAATTGAGCAGTGGCTCACTGACCGATAGTGATGACGAGGTTGAGGTCCCGGCTAGAGCCAGGCGTACCACACCCCATGTCGTTGGACCGCAGGTGGCGCAGGATCAGCCTCAAGGGCAGCAGAGTGGTGCTCGTGCTGGTCTGAGATTTCATGGTGGGGCAGGCACCAGCAGCACAGCATCTCCTGGACCTAGAACCAGTACTTCCGTACACCCTGGTGAAGTGGCGAGCACCAGCGTGGAAGTTGAAACTGGTTCGGTGGCACGTGTAGTAACACCCCAGTCGCAGCCATCAAGTACACGGGCCCGTACTACCCCTAGTTTACCAGAGGTGCTGGCAAATCCAAATTGGCAATCCCCTGATACCGCCGCACCCGTACTGCCCCCTTTCACCGCCCAGTCTGGAGTCCAGGTGATGACAGATAATCTAGGATCGCCCCTAGACTTTTTTTATCTGTTCATCACCCAGGATCTCTTAGACCTAGTCGTGGCAGAGACCAACCGTAAAGCCACACAATTTCTAACCGCCAATCCGAATGTCTTCCTTGCCCAGCCATTTCGGTGGAAACCAGTCCAAGTTTCCGAACTTAAATTTTTTTTGGGCCTTCTCTTACACATGGGACAAATCAAACAAAATGTGTTGCGGTCTTATTGGTCTACAGACCCATCACAACATGTTCCCTTGTACTCTGCTGCCATGTCCAGGACACGATTTGAGAACATCCTGCGCTTCCTGCACTTCAATGATGATGAAACCTGTCATGAAAGTGACCACCCTGCTTTTGACCGGCTCCACAAAATTCGGCCCCTCATAGACCACCTGTCATCAAAATTTGCAGATGCTTATACCCCTGAACAGCAAATCTGCGTAGATGAGTCCCTCATACGTTTTACCGGGCGCCTTGGCATCAAACAGTACATCCCAAGCAAGCGCGCCCGGTATGGGGTGAAACTGTATAAGCTCTGTGAAAGGGCCACAGGCTATACATCTTATTTTAGGGTCTATGAGGGAAAAGACTCCAAATTGGAGCCGGTCGGATGCCCTGACTACCTGGGGAGCAGTGGAAAGGTTGTGTGGGACTTGGCGTCACCCTTGTTCCAGAAGGGGTACCATCTTTATGTGGACAATTACTACTCAAGTGTGGCCCTCTATCAGCACTTAAAGTTAGAAGGAATCCGATGCTGTGGCACCGTGCGGCATAGTCGCCGGGGCTTCCCCCAACGGCTCATTACCACCAAACTTCAACGGGGGCAGAGGGCCGCATTGAGTGCTGACGACCTGCTCGCGGTGAAATGGAAGGACAAGAGGGACGTTTACTTTCTGTCCACCATTCACGCAGACACGACAGTCCAAATTCAACGGCGAACTGAGGTAATTGAAAAACCCCTTGTCGTCCACGAGTATAATACCAATATGGGAGGGGTGGACTACAATGACCAGAGGTTAGCGCCCTATTTACTTTCCCGCAAAACAAGGCGCTGGTATAAAAAAGTGTCCTTTTATTTAATTCAATTGGCAGTTTACAACAGCTTTGTTCTCTACAGTAAGGCTGGGAGAACTGGATCGTTTCTACAATTTCAGAGACAGATCACTATGGAACTCCTGTATCCAGGAGGTGCCCGGGCCCAACCCCAAGATGCAACTAGCAGGCTGCATGGAAGGCATTACGCCTATCCGATTCCGAGTACCCCAGGTCACCGAATCCGAAGAAAACGTTGTCGTGTCTGCAGCAGGGCTGGAACAAGGCGTGACACCATTGTTTATTGTCCCCGCTGCCCTGACCAGCCTGGACTATGCCTAGGGGAGTGTTTTGAGAGGTACCATGAGCAGGTACACTATTAGAGAGTAGGGAACTACAGACACAGCGGTAGGCACACAAGGGTCTCTCAGTGCTATTTCACACTGCTGCGATGCGTTAGGGCAAAATGCCTAGCGAAAGTCACACTTTGCGGTCCCCCCCTACGCCGGAAGTGCTTGACTTAACACTAGTGCATGCCTACGTTACTGCGTGGCTTCTGTGGCAATTTCGATCGGCCCGGAAGTCATGTTAGTCTATGGCGACGCAGTTCATTACTAGGCCGAATGCTACTCTTGTGGTATTCCCTGAAGGTCTGTTTTGGACGATACGGTGCGGCGGGCTCGACCTACCGGATATGTCAATATGCAGTGTGAAACCAAACATCTGGTTTTGAGAGATCGTAATACACAGGGCTGCCAGAAACCTCTCCTTTCACTTGGGACAAAATGCGTAATGTACTTCGCCACAACTCTGTGCGATTTGCACTTCGCACATTGTCCCATGGGGGAGGAGAGGTTTGTCCTCGGGAGGTAAGTTAAAAAAAACAAAAACAAAAAAAACGGGTAAGCAAAGAAGCTAATGTTTAGTTTGCAATGTTAAGGTTTTTATTAAAAAAGTTCAGTTTATTAATGTTAATTAAGTAATTGCTTTGCTGCTTGCCTGTTTTTTGTTTTTTTTTTTGTATTTTTTTTCCTTTTTCCATCAAATAACCTTCCAGGTGGACCGAGCGAACGACTAACCAGCTGCAGCACTGATGGTGCATCCTGACAGAACATTGCGCGTCTGTCAGCTTACACATAAGTCGGTGCATGCAGCGCTGCAGGACGAGATTTCTCCTCTGCAGTCAAAAAGATACGTTTGCCGAGGCATATGGGCCGAGGAGTGGCGTTGGGGATTCATATGCTTTGGCAAACACTTTGTATCAAAAAAGAACTCTGGCAATGATTTGTTCATCCACATCGATCGGTGTGAATGGATAAATCAGGTTTGCCAGGGCATACGAGCTGGTGGGTTTGGATTTTTGGGGCGGCAGCTCCTATGTCCTGGCAGACGCCTTCCTCCTCTTTTTTTTTTTTTTTTCAAAATTTTTTGGCAGATATTTTTTCATCCACATTGATTAATTGTTTGACGTTCATTTTTCCTTTCAGCCCACAGTGCATTTTCCTTATGCCCAATATAAGGAGTATAGCAGAAACTCCTAATACTGGCCATACATGTAATGATTGCAGAGACCCTAAAATGCCAGGACAGACCCCACGAATGATGCCATTTTGGAAAGAGGACACCCAAAAGTATTCCGTGAGGTGCATGGTGAGTTCATAGAATGTTTTATTTTTTGTCACAAGTTAGCAGAAATTGTGGTTTTGTGTTTTTTTTTTTTTTTTTTTTTTTCACAAAATGTCATTTTCCGCTAACTTGTGACAAAAAATAAAATTTTCTATGAACTCACCATGGCCCTCATGGAATACCTTAGCGTGTATTCTTTCCAAAATGGGGTCATTTGTGGGGTTTGTTAACCGTCCTGGCAAGTGGGCGGGGTGCTAAATTTTGAGCACCCCTGTAAAGCCTAAAGGTACTCATTGGACTCTGGGCCCCTTAGCGCAGTTAGGGTGCAAAAAAGTGCCACACATGTGGTATCGACGTACTCGGGAGAAGTAGTATAATGTGTTTTGTGGTGTATTTTTACACATACCCATGCTGGGTGGGAGAAATACCTCTGTAAATGACAATCTTTTGATTTTTTTACACACAATTGTCCATTTACAGAGTTATTTCTCCCACCCAGCATGGGTATGTGTAAAAATACACCCCAAAACACATTGTACTACTTCTCCCGAGTACGGCGATACCACATGTGTGGCACTTTTTTGCACCCTAACTGCGCTAAAGGGCCCAAAGTCCAATGAGTACCTTTAGGATTTCACAGGTCATTTTGCGGAATTTGATTTCCAGACTACTCCTCACGGTTTAGGGCCCCTAAAATGCCAGGGCAGTATAGGAACCCCACAAATGACCCCATTTTAGAAAGAAGACACCCCAAGGTATTCCGTTAGGAGTATGGTAAGTTCATAGAAGATTTTATTTTTTGTCAAAAGCTAGCGGAAAATTGATTTTTATTGTTTTATTCACAAAGTGTCATTTTTCACTAACTTGTGACAAAAAATAAAATCTTCTATGAACTCACCATACTCCTAACGGAATACCTTGGGGTGTCTTCTTTCTAAAATGGGGTCATTTGTGGGGTTCCTATACTGCCCTGGCATTTTAGGGGCCCTAAACCGTGAGGAGTAGTCTGGAAATCAAATTCCGCAAAATGACCTGTGAAATCCTAAAGGTACTCATTGGACTTTGGGCCCTTTAGCGCAGTTAGGGTGCAAAAAAGTGCCACACATGTGGTATCGCCGTACTCGGGAGAAGTAGTATAATGTATTTTGTGGTGTATTTTTACACATACCCATGCTGGGTGGGAGAAATACCTCTGTAAATAACAATCTTTTGATTTTTTTTACACACAATTGTTCATTTACAGAGTTATTTCTCCCACCCAGCATGGGTATGTGTAAAAATACACCACAAAACACATTGTACTACTTCTCCCGAGTACGGCGATACCACATGTGTGGCACTTTTTTGCACCCTAACTGCGCTAAAGGGCCCAAAGTCCAATGAGTACCTTTAGGATTTCACAGGTCATTTTGCGGAATTTGATTTCCAGACTACTCCTCACGGTTTAGGGCCCCTAAAATGCCAGGGCAGTATAGGAACCCCACAAATGACCCCATTTTAGAAAGAAAACACCCCAAGGTATTCCGTTAGGAGTATGGTAAGTTCATAGAAGATTTTATTTTTTGTCAAAAGTTAGCGGAAAATTGATTTTTATTTTTTTTTCACAAAGTGTCATTTTCCACTAACTTGTGACAAAAAATAAAATCTTCTATGAACTCACCATACTCCTAACGTAATACCTTGGGGTGTCTTCTTTCTAAAATGGGGTCATTTGTGGGGTTCCTATACTGCCCTGGCATTTTAGGGGCCCTAAACCGTGAGGAGTAGTCTGGAAATCAAATTCCGCAAAATGACCTGTGAAATCCTAAAGGTACTCATTGGACTTTGGGCCCTTTAGCGCAGTTAGGGTGCAAAAAAGTGCCACACATGTGGTATCGCCGTACTCTGGAGAAGTAGTATAATGTGTTTTGTGGTGTATTTTTACACATACCCATGCTGGGTGGGAGAAATAACTCTGTAAATGGACAATTGTGTGTAAAAAAAATTAACAAATTGTCATTTACAGAGATATTTCTCCCACCCAGCATGGGTATGTGTAAAAATACACCCCAAAACACATTATAGTACTTCTACTGAGTATGGCAATACCACATGTGTGGCACTTTTGGAAAGTAGACACTTCAAGGTATTCAGAGAGGGGCATGGTGAGTCCGTGGCAGATTTCATTTTTTTTTTGTCGCAAGTTAGCAGAAATGGAAACTTTTTTTTTTTTTTTTTTTTTGTCACAAAGTGTCATTTTCCGCTTACTTGTGGCAAAAAATAATATCTTCTATGAACTCACTATGCCTCTCAGTGAATACTTTGGGATGTCTTCTTTCCAAAATGGGGTCATTTGGGGGGTATTTATACTATCCTGGAATTCTAGCCCCTCATGAAACATGACAGGGGGTCAGAAAAGTCATAGATGCTTGAAAATGGGAAAATTCACTTTTTGCACCATAGTTTGTAAACGCTATAACTTTTACCCAAACCAATAAATATACACTGAATGGGTTTTTTTTTTTAATCAAAAACATGTTTGTCCACATTTTTCGCGCTGCATGTATACAGAAATTTTACTTTATTTGAAAAATGTCAGCACAGAAAGTTAAAAAAATCATTTTTTTGCCAAAATTCATGTCTTTTTTGATGAATATAATAAAAAGTAAAAATCGCAGGAGCAATCAAATAGCACCAAAAGAAAGCTTTATTAGTGACAAGAAAAGGAGCCAAAATTCATTTAGGTGGTAGGTTGTATGAGCGAGCAATAAACCGTGAAAGCTGCAGTGGTCTGAATGGAAAAAAAGTGCCTGGTCCTTAAGGGGTAGAAAGACTGTGGTCCTCAAGTGGTTAAAACAGCTGACTTTACCGACCACTCGGCAAAGTCAGCATTCATAAAGGCTCTTTCCGCATGAAAAAATGACACTACCGAGCAGAGTGATAAATCACCGCCTTGTGCGTTGATTATCGGAACAAATGTAGCAAAATGTTAATTCATGAAGATCACCGCAAGCGTTGTGAGGTCGGCAAGTACCGCTCACTCTGATGTGGCGATAACAATGTAAGTGAATGGAGACACACAGACCTCCCAGGCAGCTGCAGCAGAGCGGAACACGGAGAAATGTATCAACTCAGCAGCTTCCGTGTCTCCGCAAGCCTACCGCCTGCCTACCGCCAGCCTAGTTCGGGGAATCTCCACACTGCTACCACACATGGATACATTTTTATGAATGCTCACCCAGAAGTCTAAAGTACCGGCAGCTGTGTTTTTCCGCATTGATTCCCCTTACCGACAGCTCCTTTATGAATGATAGCCAATAAGTTGTTCTTGCTTGAAGAACAATGCCCACTAAAGCTGGCCATACACTGGCCCGATTTGCCGCCGTTTCAACAGCAGATTCGATCACTGGGATCGAATCTGCTGCCAATCGTTCGCGCTACGCGCCGAATTTCAATCCATTTTGTCTGATCCTGTCGATCGCTCCATGCGGAAAATTACCGTCGATCGCCCGCGGGTAGGGAGCGCGTCGCTAGCGGCGTTCGAGTGCCCGACGACCGACGCAATAGAGAGGCAATACATTACCTGCTCCGCCGGCGCGACCTGTCCCCGCTGTCACCGCTGCTTCTTCTCCGCTCTGGTCTCCGGCATGCTTCAGTTCCTCCTGCCCGGCAGGAAGTTAAAACAGTAGAGGGTGCTCTACTGTTTAAACTTCCCGCCGGGCAGGAAGAAGTAAAGCATGCCGGACCTGGAGACCAGAGCGGAGAAGACAGCGGAGACCTGGGGACTGGAGTCGCACCGGCGGAGCAGGTAATGTATGCGTGTATGCGGGCATGTGGGCGGGGGGAGCGGCGGCAGCACCACCACCACAACAGATTGTGAACGGTTTCAGGCTGAAATCAGTTCACAATCTGTTTGCAATAAAGGTAGCCATACGATCCCTCTCTAATCAGATTCGATCAGAGAGGGATCTATCTGTTGGTCGAATCTGATGGCAAATCGACCAGTGTATGACTACCTTTATTCTGTCACAAGTATCACATGAACAGAGATGGTGACAGCTGGCTAATGGAAGCTACTTTAACCACTTGAGGACTCAGCCTTTACCCCCCCCCCCCCCCCTTAAGGAACAGCGCTGTTTTTTCCATTCAGACCACTGCAGCTTTAACGGTTTATTGCTCGGTCATACAACCTACCACCTAAATGAATTTTGGCTCCTTTTCTTCTCACTAATACAGCTTTCTTTTGATGCTATTTGATTGCTGCTGCGAGTTTCAGTTTTTATTATATTCATCAAAAAAGACATGAATTTTGGCAAAAAAATGATTTTTTTAACTTTCTGTGCTGACATTTTTCAAATAAAGTAAAATTTCTGTATACATGCAGCGCGAAAAATGTGGACAAACATGTTTTTGATGAAAAAAACCCCATTCAGTGTATATTTATTGGTTTGGGTAAAAGTTATAGCGTTTACAAACTATGGTGCAAAAAGTGAATTTTCCCATTTTTAAGCATCTCTGACTTTCCTGACTACCTGTCATGTTTCATGAGGTGCTAGAATTCCAGGATAGTATAAATACCCCCCAAATGACCCCATTTTGGAAAGAAGACATCCCAAAGTATTCACTGAGAGGCATAGTGAGTTCATAGAAGATTTTATTTTTTGTCACAAGTTAGCGGAAAATGACAGTTTGTCACAAAAAAAAAAAAAAAAAGGTTTCCATTTCTGCTAACTTGTAACAAAAAAAAAAATGAAATCTGCCATGGACTCAACATGCCCCTCAATGAATACCTTGAAGTGTCTATTTTTCAAAATGGGGTCATTTATGGGGTGTGTTTACTGTCCTGGCATTTTGGGGGGTGCGGAATTGTAAGCACCCCTGTAAAGCCTAAAGGTAGTCATTGCACTGTGGGCCCCTTAGCGCAGTTTGGCTGCAAAAAAGTGTCACACATATGGTATCGCCATACTCGGGAGAAGTAGTACAATGTGTTTTGGGGTGTATTTTTACACATACCCATGCTGGGTGGGAGAAATATCTCTGTAAATGACAATTTTTTGATTTTTTTTACACACAATTGTCCATTTACAGAGTTATTTCTCCCACTCAGCATGGGTATGTATAAAAATACACCCCAAAACACATTGTACTACTTCTCCTGAGTACGGCGATACCACATGTGTGGCACTTTTTTGCACCCTAACTGCGCTAAGGGGCCCAGAGTCCAATGAGTACCTTTAGGATTTCACAGGTCATTTTGAGAAATTTGGTTTCAAGACTACTCCTCACGGTTTAGGGCCCCTAAAATGCCAGGGCAGTATAGGAACCCCACAAATGACCCCATTTTACAAAGAAGACACCCCAAGGTACTCATACTGCTCTGGCATTTTAGGGGCCCTAAACCGTGAGGAGTAGTCTTGAAACCAAATGTTTCAAAATGACCTGTGAAATGCTAAAGGTACTCATTGGACTCTGGGCCCCTTAGCGCAGTTAGACTGCAAAAAAGGGCCACACATGTGGTATCGCCGTACTCGGGAGAAGTAGTACAATGTGTTTTGGGGTGTATTTTTACACATACCCATATTGGGTGGGAGAAATATCTCTGTAAATGACAATTTTTTGATTTCTTTACACACAATTGTCAATTTACAGAGATATTTCTCCCACCCAATATGGGTATGTGTAAAAATACACCCCATAACACATAATACTACTTCTCCTGAGTACGGCGGTACCACATGTGTGGCACTTTTTTTGCACCCTAACTGCGCTAAGGAGCCCAGAGTCCAATGAGTACCGTTAGCATTTCACAGGTCATTTTGAGAAATTTGGTTTCAAGACTACTCCTCACGGTTTAGGGCCCCTAAAATGCCAGGACAGTATAGGAACCCCACAAATGACCCCATTTTACAAAGAGGACATCCCAAGGTATTCCGTTAGGAGTATGGTGAGTTCATAGAAGATTTTATTTTTTGTCACAAGTTAGTGGAAAATGACACTTGGTAAAAAGAACCAATAAAAATCATTTTCCGCTAACTTGTGACAAAAAGCAAAATCTTCTATGAACTCACCATACTCCTAATTGAGTACCTTGGGGTGTCTTCTTTCTAAAATGGGGTCATTTGTGGGGTTCCTATACTGCGCTGGCATTTTAGGGGCCCTAAACCGTGAGGAGTAGTCTTGAAACCAAATGTTTCAAAATGACCTGTGAAATGCTAAAGGTACTCATTGGACTCTGGGCCCCTTAGCGCAGTTAGGGTGCAAAAAAGGGCCACACATGTGGTATCGCCGTACTCGGGAGAAGTAGTACAATGTGTTTTGGGGTGTATTTTTACACATACCCATATTGGGTGGGAGAAATATCTCTGTAAATGACAATTTTTTGATTTCTTTACACACAATTGTCAATTTACAGAGATATTTCTCCCACCCAATATGGGTATGTGTAAAAATACACCCCAAAACACATTGTACTACTCCTCCCGAGTACGGCGATACCACATATGTGGCACTTTTTTGCACCCTAACTGCGCTAAGGGGCCCAGAGTCCAATGAGTACCTTTAGCATTTCACAGGTCATTTTGAGAAATTTGGTTTCAAGACTACTCCTCACGGTTTAGGGCCCCTAAAATGCCAGAGCAGTATAGGAACCCCACAAATGACCCCATTTTACAAAGAGGACATCCCAAGGTATTCCGTTAGGAGTATGGTGAGTTCATAGAAGATTTTATTTTTTGGTCACAAGTTAGCGGAAAATGACACTTGGTAAAAAAAAAACAATAAAAATCATTTTCCGCTAACTTGTGACAAAAAGTAAAATCTTCTATGAACTCACCATACTCCTAATTGAGTACCTTGGGGTGTCTTCTTTCTAAAATGGGGTCATTTGTGGGGTTCCTATACTGCTCTGGCATTTTAGGGGCCCTAAACCGTGAGGAGTAGTCTTGAAACCAAATTTCTCAAAATGACCTGTGAAATGCTAACGGTACTCATTGGACTCTGGGCCCCTTAGCGCAGTTAGGGTGCAAAAAAGTGCCACACATGTGGTATTGCCGTACTCGGGAGAAGTAGTACAATGTGTTTTGGGGTGTATTTTTACACATACCCATATTGGGTGGGAGAAATATCTCTGTAAATGGACAAATGTGTGTAAAAAAAAATCAAAAAATTGTCATTTACAGAGTGATTTCTTCTACCCATCATGGGTATGTGTAAAAATACACCCTAAAACACATTGGTCTACTTCTCCCGGGTACGGCGATAGCACGTGTGGCACTTTTTTGCAGCCTAACTGCGCTAAGGGGCCCAACGTGCAATGACTACCTTTGGGCTTTACAGGGGTGCTCACAATTTAGCCCCCCCCCCCCCCCCCACACATGACAGGACAGTTAACAAACCCCACAAATGACCCCATTTTAAAAATAAGACACCACAAAGTATTCCATGAGGGGCATGGTGAGTTTATAAAAAAAATTATTTTTTGTCACAAGTTAGCAGAAAAGGATACTTTGTGAAAAAAAAAAAAAAAACAACAATTTATGCTAACTTGTGACAAAAAACAAAATCTTCTATGAACTCACCATGCACCTCACGGAATACTTTGGGGTGTCCTCTTTCCAAAATGGGGTCATTTGTGGGGTCTGTCCTGGCATTTTAGGGCCTCTGCAATCATTACATGTATGGCCAGTATTTCTGCTATACTCCTTATATTGGGCATACAGGTAGTGCATTCTGGGCTGAAAGGAAAAATGAACGGCAAACATCCCTTCATTCGCATCGATCAATGTGGATGAACAAATATCTGCCAAAAAATGTGAAACAAAAAGAAAAGAAAGAGGGACATAGGAGCTGCCACCCCAAAAATCCAAACCCACCAGCTCGTATGCCCAGGCAAACCTGATTTATTAATCCACATCGATCGATGTGAATGGAGAAATCATTGCTTGAGTTCTTTTTTGATACAAAGTGCTTGCCAAAGCATATGAACCCCAACACCGCTCCTCGGCCCATATGCCTCGGCAAACGTATCTTTTTTACTGTGGAGGAGAAATCTCGTCCTACAGCGCTGCATGCACCGATTTTGTGTAACCTGACAGAAGCGCAATGCTTCTGTCAGGATGCACCATCAGTGCTGCAGCTGATTGGTCGGTCGGTCGGTCTGGATAGAAAAAAGAGAGAAGAAAAACGAAAAAAAAACAAAACAAAAAGGAGGGGAAGGCGTCCGCCTGGACATAGGAGCTGCCACCCCAAAAATCCAAACCCACCAGCTCGTATGCCCAGGCAATCCTGATTTATTCATCCACATTGATCGATGTGAATGGAGAAATCATTGCTTGAGTTCTTTTTTGATACAAAGTGCTTGCCAAAGCATATGAATCCCCAACACCACACCTTGGCCCATATGCCTCGGCAAACGTATCTTTTTTACTGTGGAGGAGAAATCTCGTCCTACAGCGCTGCATGCACTGATTTTGTGTAACCTGACAGAAGCGCAATGCTTCTGTCAGGATGCACCATCAGTGCTGCAGCTGATTGGTCGGTCGGTCGGTCTGGATAGAAAAAAGAGAGAAGAAAAACGAAAAAAACAAAACAAAAAGGAGGGGAAGGCGTCCGCCTGGACATAGGAGCTGCCACCCCAAAAATCCAAACCCACCAGCTCGTATGCCCAGGCAATCCTGATTTATTCATCCACATTGATCGATGTGAATGGAGAAATCATTGCTTGAGTTCTTTTTTGATACAAAGTGCTTGCCAAAGCATATGAATCCCCAACACCACACCTTGGCCCATATGCCTCGGCAAACGTATCTTTTTTACTGTGGAGGAGAAATCTCGTCCTACAGCGCTGCATGCACCGATTTTGTGTAACCTGACAGAAGCGCAATGCTTCTGTCAGGATGCATCATCAGTGCTGCAGCTGATTGGTCGGTTGGAAAAAAAGAGAGAAGAAGAAAAAAAAAAAAAAAAAAAAAGCAAGCAAGCAGCAAAGCACTTCAATAACATTAACTTTTTAAACTTTATTAAATATGTTCAAACCAAACAATAACATTGGTAACCAAATATTAACTTTTTTGCTTACCTGTTTTTTTTGTTTTTGTTTTTTTTTACCTGCGAGCTGAGGATAAACTTCTCCTCCCCCATGGGTCAATGTGCAAAGTGCAAATCGCACAGATATGTGGCGAAGTACATTATGCATTCTGTCCCAAGTGAAAGGAGAGGTTTCTGGCAGGCCAGTGTATTTGGATCTCTCAAAACCTGATGTTTGGGTTCACACTGCATACTGGCCTATCCGGTCGGTCGAGCCCGCCGCACCGTCTCGCCCAAAATAGATCTTCAGGGAATACCACAAGAGTAGCATTCGGCCTAGTAATTAACTGCGTCGCCGTAGACTAACATGACTTCCGGGCCGACCCAAATTGCCGCAGAAGCCACGCAGTAACGTAGGCATGCACTAGCGTTAAGTCAAGCACTTCCGGCGTAGGGGGGGACCGCAAAGTGTGACTTTTGCTAGGCAATTTGCCCTAACACATCGCGCCAGTGTGAAATAGCACTGAGAGACCCTTGTGTGCCTACTGCTGTGTCTGTAGTTCCCTAGGTTCTAAAAGTGTGTCTTCTCGTGGTACCTCTCATAACACTCCCCTAGGCATAGGCCAGGCTGGTCAGGACAGCGGGGACAGTAAACAGGGGTGTCACGCCTTATTCCAGCCTTGCTGCAGACACGACATCTTTTTCTGGGGTTGCGTTGAGTTTGGGTACTGGGAATCGGGTAGGCGTAATGCCTTCCATGCAGCCGGCTACTTGCATTTGGGGGTTGGGCTCTGGCACCTTCTGGATAGAGGAGTGCCGAAACAATGTCTTCCTGGAATTGAAGGAAAGATCCAGTTCTCCCAGCCTTACTGTAGAGAACAAAGCTGTTGTACATAGCCAATTGAATTAAATACACAGACACTTTCTTATACCAGCGTCTGGTTTTCCGGGAAATTAAATAGGGCCCTAACATCTGGTCATTGAAGTCCACCCCTCCCATGTTGGCATTATAGCTGTGGACGCCGAGGGGCTTTTCAATGACCTCTGTTGCCCGTGTAATTTGTACTGTCGTGTCTGTGTGAATGGTAGACAGAAGGTAAACGTCCCTCTTGTCCTTCCATTTCACCGAGAGCAAGTCATCGGTACACAAGGCGGCCCTCTCCCCCCGTTGAAGTATGGTGTTAACGAGCCGTTGGGGGAAGCCCCGGCGACTAGGCCGCACGGTGCCACAGCATCGGATTCCTTCTAACTTTAAGTGCTGAAAGAGGGCCACACTTGTGTAAAAGTTATCCACATAAAGATGGTACCCCTTCTGGAACAAGGGTGACACCAAGTCCCACACAATCTTTCCACTGCTCCCCAGGTAGTCAGGACATCCGACCGGCTCCAATTTTGAGTCCTTTCCCTCATAGACCCTAAAACGAGATGTATAGCCTGTGGCCCTATCACAGAGCTTATACAGTTTCACCCCATACCGGGCGCGCTTGCTTGGGATGTACTGTTTGATGCCAAGGCGCCCGGTAAAATGTACGAGGGACTCATCTACACAGATGTTCTGTTCAGGGGTATAAGCATCTGCAAATGTGGATGACAGGTGGTCTATGAGGGGCCGAATTTTGTGGAGCTGGTCATAAGCTGGGTGGTCTCTTTCATGACAGGTGTCGTTGTCATTGAAATGCAGGAAGCGCAGGATGATCTCAAATCGCGCCGTGGACATGGCAGCAGAGAACACGGGCATGTTATGTATTTGGCGTGTAGACCAATAAGAGCGCAATACATTTTTTTAGTAATACCCATGTTGAGGAGAAGGCCCAAAAAAATTTTAAGTTCGGAAACTTGGAGTGGTTTCCACCGAAAAGGCTGGGCGTGGCAGCTTTTCGGATGGGCGGTTATAAATTGTGTGGCATATAGGTTGGTCTCAGCCACAATTAAGTCAAGGAGATCCTGGGTGAGGAACAGTTCAAAAAAGTCTAGGGCCGATCCTAGTTCAACTGTCTCCACCTGGACTCCAGACTGGGCGGTGAAAGGGGGCAGTATGGGTGCGGCGGGATAAGGGGAATGCCAATCAGGGTTTGCCAGCACCTCTGGAAAACCAATGGGAGTACGGGCCCGTCTACTTGGTGGCTGCGGATCGGATCTTAATTCACGTACCACCGAACCAGTTTCTACTTCCAGGATGGTGTCCGCCACTTCATCAGGGTCTTCTGCGGAAGTACTGGTGTTGATAGGTCCAGGAGATGCTGCGCTGCTGGTGCATGCCTCACCAAGAAAAATCAGATCAGCGCCACTCTGCTGCCCTTGAGACTGATCTTCCGCCACCTGCAGTCCAGTGACATGGGGTGTGGTACGCCTGGCTCTAGCCGGGACCTCAACCTCGTCATCGGAACTATCGGTCAGAGAGCCACTGCTGTCTACAGGATCGTACTCTGAACCCGAAGATTCGTCGAATAAGTCGACCCAATCATCCTCATCCGACTGGTCCATGTACCTGTAGATGTCTTCATTGGAAAACCTCTTTTTTGCCATGGTGGCCTGCTAAATTTAGGAGGTATTTCTCTGAGACTACCCAGGAAAAGAGCACCTACCTAGCGAAAGGGAGTACTTGAGAGGTAGAAAGCTGTGGTCACTGAGTTTAGATTAAAAAAAAAATCAAAACTGATGTTTACAGTGCCACAGTGTTTTTTGCAGTGATCAGAAAAAAAAATTTCTGTCACTGCGGTGGGGCAGGCTGAACGCAGTGCAGGCGAACGATCAGGTCTGATCGGGCAAACACTGCGTTTTTTTGTGGATCCTAGTGACCCTAATATAGATCTGACTGTGATCACTAATAATCACTTACAGATACTATATAGTACCAATGCTGATTAGCGACAGTGATGACGCTAATTAGTGACTGTGGTGCAGTGGGCTGAGCACTAACTGACACTAACAACCCTTTTGCTTAGCTAACTGGCCTAACTGTTTGTTACCACTAGTGATACTAAAAAAGTTTTTAGATCACTAGGATAGTGATAGTGATGGTGAGGGGGGGGGGGGGGGGGGGTTGGGGATCAGAGAGCAATCACAAATAATCAAAAACAATCACGAGACAATTACAACACAATTACAGCAAAGCCTATCACGGACCAATTGAATCCAATAACGCGACAATCAAAAACCAATTACGTGACAATTGAAGCCAATCACACGACAATCGATGCTAATCACAGGGCAAAACAGCTAATCAGTGGGCAATTGGCACAATCAAAACCAATTACGGGCAATTGAAGCCAATCACGCGACAATCGATGCCAATCACGCGACAATCGATGCCAATCACAGTGCAATTGAGACAATTGTAGCCAAACAAAGCACAATCAAGCCTTACAGACAGGAGATAAGATACACAATGGCAGGGGGGAGAATATACGCAAGCAATGCACTAGTATGGTGTGGGGAGGATCTGAGGGGGTGGGTGATCAGAAGCCCCTAAGGGGTAGTTGGGGGTCTGATCTGATGGATAGGAGTGACAGGTGGTGACAAGGGGTGATAGATGGGTTATTGACGGGTGATAAGTGGGTGTTTACAGCAGGGAAAAACAGATGCAAACAATGGACTGCTGATGTAATCAGGGGGGGGGGGGGGGTCTCGGGGGATCTGAAAGGGTGGGTGATCAGAAGCCCGGGGCAGTTGGAGGTCTGATCTGATGTGGGGCAGTGACAGGTGGTGACAAGGGATGATTGACAGGTGACTGATAGGTGATTGACAGCTGATCAGTGGGCGATTACAGGGAGATAAGATAGTATACAGGGGGGGGGGTCAGGGGTGGGGGAGATCTGAAGGGGTGGGTGGGTGATCAGATACCCCTAAGGGGTAGTTGGGGGTCTAATCTGATGGATGGGAGTGACAGGTGTTGACAGGGGGTGATAGATGGGTTATTGATGGGTGATAAGTGGGTTTTTACAGGGAAAAAAAGATGTAAACAATGGACTGCTGATGTGATCAGGGGGGGGGGGGGGTCTCGGGGGGATCTGAAAGGGTGGGTGGGTGATCAGAAGTCCCTAAGGGGCAGTGGGGGGTCTGATCTGATGTGGGGCAGTGGCAGGTGGTGACAAGGGATGATTGACAGGTGACTGATAGGTGATTGACAGCTGATCAGTGGGCTATTAGAGGGAGATAGAGATATGCAGTATACAGGGGGGGAGGGAGGGGGGGGAGATCTGAAGGGGTGGGGGGTGATCAGATAACCCTAAGGGGTAGTTAGGGGTCTGATCTGATCAATAGGAGTGACAGGTGGTGACAGGGATTGATTGATGGGTGATATGGGGGGTGGTTAGGTAGAAGCTGCGTGATGCAGGGGGGTACAGGGGGGTGTCTGATGGGTGCTGCGGGTGATCGGGGGGTCTGTGGGGCTCCTAAGGTGTGCGTGTGTGTGTGCTTACTGTGCCTGCTCTCCTCGCTGGTGGTCGATCGCTAAGTGTGACCACCAGCGGGAGGCAGGCAGTATAATACAGTTTGTTACGTAAACAAACTGTATTATACATGTTCGATTGGCCAATTTGAATGTTTACAGCCCGCCGGCGCTGCTGATTGGCCGGCGGGCTGAAGTCACATGGGGGCCGAAGAGTGTGACGTAGCGATCGCGCGGCTGTAGCCGCGCGATCGCTCGTTAATTAGGCTGCAGCTGGCGACGCAATACTGCGTCCCTGGTCCTGCAGCTGCCACTTTGCCGACGCGCGGTATGAGTGCGCGGTCGGCAAGTGGTTAAGGGAACCTAAGGTGAGAGATGTATGGAGGCTGACTTACTTATTACCTTGTAAACAATGCACATTACTTGGCTGTCCTGCTGACCCACTGCCTTTAATAATTTTAGCCATAGAACCTAAACAAGCGTGCAGATCAAAAAAAAAAAAAAATGTATGACAAAAATCTGACAATATTAGCTGCATGCTTGTTTCAGGTGTGTGATTCAGACATTACTGTCCAGAAAGATGAGCAGGATTGCCAGGAAACTGGTATTGTTTAAAAGGAAATAAATATGGCACACTCCATACATCTCTCACCTTGTGTTCCTTTTAATGAGGCAGTAAAGGGCAGGCACAATTTACAATTCAACTTAAAGTAGATCAGGAGGTGAACTTTTACTCATTGCATAATTGTGTTCCTTTCCTATTGTTTATAGGGCATTCCTCCAGCCAAATACTTTTTTGTTTTTGTTTTAATACTCTAATTCCCTATAAACTAAATAAACCACGCCCACAGGTTTTCAGAGAGCCTTGGCAGTAGCAAGGGCTCATGGGAGCTCAGTCTGGGCAGGGGGAGGAGGTGGTGTTACTAGCCATTGATTTCAGAGGCAGAGGGAAGGAGGGAGGAGGGGGGATTAGGTTTTTTTCACAGTCTGAGTGCTGATGGTGCAGATAAGCCTGCCTCTGTGTAATGTTTACAAACAACATGGCTGCTGTCATTGTATCACAGGAAGAAATAATCATTTTCTATTAAATCTCTTTGCAGCTAGATTTGCTGTGTAAACTATCTAAACTTTAGATAAGATATATAGACAGGTTACTTGTTATAGTTCGTTTTTCATCTCGGATTTGCTTTAACTGAATGCACATAAGGAAAGGCAATCTCAGAGGCAGAGCAAAGAAAATGTTATTTTAAATACACTTATAAGTCACCAGCACTTCAACTCCTAGCTACTAGCACTTTACTGAGCTACTGTTCTGAGAAACACAGTGGGCCTGATTCACAAAGCGGTGCTAACAGTTAGCACCCTGGTGAAAAGCCCTTTATCATGCCTAAACTCAGTTTAGGCATGATAAGTTTAGGTGTGATAAGTTTAGGTGTGATAAGTTTAGGCATGATAAGTTTAGGTGTGATAAGTTTAGGCATGATAAGTTTGAGCGCCAACTGCGTTAGCACCGCAGTGCACAGCTGATCAAAAGTTTTACGCTAGCAAAGTCTGGTGTACTTCGTATAAAGTTTAATGGCGCTGCTTTGCGTGCGGGACTTTGCAAGCGATCTAAACTTATCTAAACTTAGCATGCCTAAACTTATCACACCTAAACTTATCATGCCTAAACTTATCACACCTAAACTGGCTTTTCACCAGAGTGGTGCAATGGTTATCATGCCTAAAGTCTCTAACTGGGTTATCACCGCTTTGTGAATCGAGCCCAGTGTGTCATACAATATCACATAAAAACGACTTTTTGAATCAAGCACACTGCAATAAATGTATGCAGAAAATACTCCTGAGGTGACTCTCATGGTTCAAAGTTTCCTCGTAAAGTCCACATAACAGCTGAACACCGACTGCTAAAATGTTCCACTGAGATAATCATTTTCGTTATAAGCAATTAGTTAAAACGTATGGTTCCATTGTTAGATTATCCGAAAATACTACACGACATTTTATTGGAAAATGTTAATCGGCTACACTTGTTATTTTGTTACTCTTGATTTTTCCCATGTTTAATAATAACCCATTACACCTACATAAATAGTAAACAGCCTCTGAACCTCTAATTTACTCATTATGTGGTAATTTAAATGCATTCCGATATATTTAAATAGATTACATCTAGCGCATTAAGGGTGATTTGGCAGCCTATTTAATATGTAGATTTTGTGAATAAATCTCACTAAATCCAACACAGACATTCAAAGAATCTATCCTTTTATTGTGGTGTAATAAATCATAGCTAATAGATTAAATGGTGAAATTCTTCAGCGTCTCTCCGGAGAGTAATACCATGAATGAACAGATGAAACCATTCCATGGGTGGAAATCTATGTGTATCTAAACTCTGCAGGATCTCTGATGGGATTTTAGGCAGACTGTTCTTATTTTACACGTGTCTGAATTACACAATTTGGCAAATTATAAACTATGCCCAATTCTCGTTATTTCAATTATTTTAGACTTTTCGAATAGTTAGGCAAATGTATTAAAGCAGTAGGATTAGCCATACTATGCCAGGGAAAAAAACAACACATATATAAGTAGATAAATACTTGATCTACTTACATAACACATGTATTGTACTGTCCACGTTTTGATTTCAGTGAATGTTATATAGTAAATGAAGAGAATTCTGTTCCTGGTGGGAACCATGTCTTTTGCCCACAGTTTGTGACTAAATCCTGATGTCATTTCTGCCCTTTACTTTTTTTTCTTTTCTCCTCCAATCGCTGAGTCACCTCAGCCTTGCTTGTAAACACAAGTGAGCAGGGAATCGTGTTTCAGATAGGCAGCTAGGCAGGGAAATAGATGGAAGAGGAGGAATATATTGTAGATAAAAAGAACCCCCAGCATGCAACTGTTTGGCACTGACTATTAAAGGGCCAGTGCTCCTTAAGTATGTGATAACTCCAAATCTTAACAGCAGAAAAGGTGTTGTTGAAATTAGATTTTTATGGTGACAATCCCGCTTTAACACTAAGAGATCATTTGTGCATGTACTAAACTGTACTGTTTTTAAAGGATATAGATATAGGCCCCTATTCAAATCTCTTTTCTCCTAGGTTTTCTCCTAGGTGATATTTTCACAACTTATCAATATGATGCCTTTTAAGACACCTGTAAGCAAGAAAATACTTTCAATAGTACTTTTTCACCTACGTTTTGGTACGTTTTTAATTGCAGAGTGTAGAAGAGTTTATTAAAACAGAAGATGAAAAATTGTCTCCATGAGGAAAATATAGGACAAAAAGTGAATTGAATAAGGGCAGTAGAATGCATCAGAGCTTCAATGTTAAAGGGAACCAAGTACCACTTTTTTCCTGGTTTCTAAAAGCTATAGGAGCTGCCATGTTCCCCCTCCCCTTCTAACTGCCCATTATTTATCCCGAAGATGTGAAGATAGCATCTGTGACTTCTGTAAACTCTTTGAAGCACAGTGTACAATCTAAACGCCCCCCTGCTGATGAAAGCTTTTAGTTTGCTCTTGCTAATGTGTGCAATAAAATAATTACATCAGTTCTTATCTGCCTGAACCTTCTGCAATCGGGCAGGCCACGGAAGTTGGAGGAAATAGGATAATAAAGGCCTCCTTTTAAATGTAAAAGGAGGTACCTTTATAGTGGGATGTGAAAGTTTGGGCAACCTTGTTAATTGTCATGATTTTCCTGTATAAATCGTTAGTTGTTACGATAAAACAGGGGCATTGCTAGCCCCAAAGATCAGTGGCACATGCCCCGGATCTATTTTGGGGTGCCCTGGATGTCCCCCAGGCAGAGTCAGCTGTGGTGTCTCAATGGCAGGCATGCTGGGAGCTGTGGTGCATTAATCGGGGTATGCTGGGTGCTGAGGTGCCTCTATATGGGCATACTGGGTGCTGTGATAGCATGCTGGCTGCTGTGATGACTTTATGAGGGCATGCAGGGAGCTGTGGTTCTTCTATGGGGGATATTCTGGGAGTTGTGGTATCTCAATGGGAGGCCCATGGGGGGGGGGGGGGTGTCTGGGAATACTATGGGGGAACTGCCAGATAACGTGGCAGCAGGCCAGCCCACCCAGCAGAAAGCCAGACCAACCAGCACAGAAGCCAGGTAACTCTGCCTAGTTATGTGACATGCTGCATTTTTGTTTTCTGGTGGCTTTTTTTTTTTTTTGCATGAATGGAGAGGGGGCTTCATCCAACATTTTGCTGGGCAGGCCTACTTAGACCACTGTTAAGTTCATGTAAACTTGCTCCACTCATGACCACACCCACATTACGTTGCATGGCCACACCCACTTTCTGGCTGGAGTGCCCAAAAGTGCCCCGGATCTCTTAGTATCCTATTATTATTATTATTATTTATTGTATTTATAAAGCGCCAACATATTACGCATCCTACCAATGCCCCTGGGATAAAAAATGTCAGTTAAATATATTATATAGGAGACACACACAGTGATATTTATGAAGTGAAATTACGTTTATTGGATTTACAGAAAGTGTGCAAAATTTGTTTAAACAAAATTAGGCAGGTTCATACATTTGGGCACCACAAAAAATAAATGAAATCAATATTTAGTAGATCCTCCTTGTTCAGAAATCACAGCATCTAAACGCTTCCTGTAGGTTCCAATGAGAGTCTGGATACTGGATGAAGGTATTTTGGACCAGTCCTATTTACAAAACATCTCTAGTTCATTGAGGTTTGATGGCTTCCGAGCATGGACAGTTCTCTTTAACCACTTAACGACCAGCTAACGTCGATAGGCGGTGCCTGGTCGTTTGTGGTTTTGCATGGATTTCCATGCCAGTTCACGGAGGGTGTCTCCGTGAACAGTGTGCGAGCTGCCGATCGCAGCTCGCACGCATAATGTAAACGCGCGGGGAAGAAATTCCCTGCTGTTTACATCAATACGGCGCTGCTGCTCAGCAGCGCCGTGACGGAGATCGGCGATCCCCGGCCTCTGATTGGCTGGGGATCGCCGTCATTTGATAGGCTGAAGCCTATCCTATCCGACGCAGGACGGATATCCGTCCTGCGCACATCAGAGGGAGAGGAAGGGAGGGCGGAAACTGCTGCGGAGGGGGGCTTTGAAGAGCCCCCCCCTCCGTTTGGCCACACGGAGCGGCGGCGATCAGACCCCCCCAGCAGGTCATCCCCCTAGTGGGGAAAAAAAAGGGGGGGGGGGAAGTCTGATCACCCTGCTTTGCACACGATCTGCGCTGCGGGCTGGAGAGCCCACGCAACGCAGATCACACAGAATAGCCCCAGTCCTTAAGTGGTTAACTCACACCACAGATTTTCAATTATATTCTGGTCTGGGGACTGAGATGGCCATTCCAGAACGTTGTACTTGTTCCTCTGCATGAATGCCTTAGTGGATTTTGAGCAGTGTTTAGGGTCGTTGTCTTGTTGAAAGATCAAGCCCCGGCACAGCTTCAGCTTTGTCACTGAATACTGGACATTGGTCTCCAGAATCTGCTGATACTGACTGGAATCCATGCGTCCCTCAACTATGACAAGATTCCCAGTCACTGTACTGGCCACACAGCCCCATATCATGATGGAACCACCACCATATTTTACTGTAGGTTGCAGGTGTTTTTCTTGGAATGATGTGTTCTATTTCCTCCATGCATAACACCCCTTATTATGCCCAAATAACTTAATTTTAGATTCATCAGTCCACAGCACATTATTCCAAAATGAAGCTGGCTTGTTCAAATGTGGTTTAGCATACCTGAAGCGGCTCTGTTTGTACTGTGAGCGGAGAAAAGGCTTCCTCTGCACATGGCCGGATTTCTGGCAAGGCCACATAGGCCATGGCCTAGGGCACCAGATAAACAAGGGGCGGCCTGCAGACAGTGGGCATTATTTGCAGGGCATTATTTGCAAGTGTCCAAACAAATGAAAGGGGTCAGGATAACTGCACTATTAGTACCAGCTGACATCTACCTGTGCTGTGCTACAGGCATCTGCAGTCCGTTAACCAAACGTTTGTGAACAGTGTGTGACTAGCAAAAAGCCAGGCCTTGTCCAATGACATAGCAGCAGCTGCAGGCAGTTACAGAAGGCCGGGTCTCACGCACTTGGCGTGGGGGATGAAAGGACCAGGGGCAGCACCAGCAAATAGTACAGAATACAGAAAGCAGCCTCTCACAGTACCCATTTCTTAATTATTGATTGGCCAGCGCTGTTACCCTGAAAACAGCAGTGGGTACAGGACTCACTTTTACGTGTTGCTGACCCCACCCAATGTCCAATTGTGAGCCACTTTTGACAATGTGTGTGTGGTGGATGGCTCCCACCACGCCCATAACCTGTAGATCGCTTGATTGACCAGTTCCCCGTGTGACGTGATTGATTCACTTCATATTGCCATGGAGACCTCGGCACTAGCCGCAATAGATGACACCAGCGGCCCAAAAATGTTTGGGTGTGTGTGTGTGGAGAGAGGTGGTAGGATACGGTTTCGGTTGGGGCGGCTGGTAATAGTCGGCCTTGGGCGGTAAGAAGTACAAATCCGGCCCTGCCTCTGCATCACTCTCGCATACAGCATCTCCTTATGTAAAGTGCGCCGAATGGTTGAACGATGCACAGTGACTCCAGCTGCAACAAGATGATGTTGTAGGTCTTTGGTGCTGGTCTGTGGGTTGACTTTGACTGTTCTCACCATTTGTCGCTTCTGTCTATCCGAGATTTTTCTTGGTCTGCCACTTCGAACCTTAACTTGAACTGAGCCTGTGATCTTCCATTTCCTCAATATGTTCCTAACTGTGGAAACAGACAGCGGAAATCTCTGAGACAACTTTCTGTATCCTTCCCCTAAACCATAATGGTGAACAATCTTTGTCTTTAGGTCATTTGAGAGTTGTTTTGAGACCCCCATGTTGCTACTCTTCAGAGAAAATTAAAAGAGGAGGGGAAATTACAATTGACCCCCTTCAATACTCTTTCTCATAATTGGATTCACCTGTGTATGTAGGTCAGCGGTCACTGAGCTTACCAAGCGAATTTGAGTTCCAATAATCAGTTCTAAAGGTTTTGGAATCAATAAAATGACAACAGTGCCCACATTTATGCACCTGCCTAATTTTGTTTAAACAGTTATTGCACACTTTCTGTAAATCCAATAAACATCATTTCACTTCTCAAATATCACTGTGTGTGTCTCCTATATCCTAGGTTCTCAACGTGTGGTACGCGTACCCCAGGGGGTACTTCTGATGGTTCCAGGGGGTACTCGGGCTTGATATACTTAACCAAGAATAACACATTTAGAGTTTTTATGATGAAAATGATAAATCTTATTTAAACAACACCAAATCAGTATTTTAGCTAATTAAAAGCAATACTAAATGCTTGGAAATTGTTTAGAACCAATTATAATGTACTACGATTAAATATATATTTGTCAAGGGGTACTTGTGATAATGTTTACTATGCCAGGGGGTACTTGATGAGTACAGGGTTTTAAAAGGGGTACATATCAATAACATGTTGAGAAACACTGTCCTATATGATATATTTAACTGACATTTTTTATCGTAATAACCAATGATTTTTACAGGAAAATCATGACGATTAAACAAGGTTACCCAAACTTTTAAATCTTACTGTAAGTTTTTATTAATGAGCCACATTGTAGGCATTCATATTAAATCTGCTATTGAAATTCCCTGGGTGCTAGAAATGGTGATTGGTTCACTTTAATGGCTACTGTGCAAAAAAGTGCTCTAATGTCTGGTACCCTACAAAATATATTGGAACTGGATATTCCAACAAGATTCACTGAAGAGCTTCAGTGTGAGGTTTGTACTATAGAAAGGTGACCCAACGTTTGGCACTCTAAAAAGAATCACTTAGATTTGGTAGCTTAGAAAGTTTCAGTGAGATCTGGTACTGAGGTCTGGTTCCCTGAGGTCTGGTATTCTTCTACAAAGAATCTGTAATGATCAGTAACAGCTCTAACAGCACAATAGTCCGTACTTTATTTAGAGTGTGATCACACGTGTTTTTGTGCACAGTAACACAGGAGTACTCCTATGTGATAGCCCTTGGCTGTAGGGACTATCATTTAGTAGAGTGGTTGTACAGGCAATATCGGTAACAGATCGGTCAGGAAGCAGTACAAAATCGTCAGGCAAAAGCGGAGTGAGAAAACAGGTCGGAGTAGGTAACAGATCAGATGAGCGAAGGTACAGAATCAGGAGGCAATATCAGAGTCGGGGTCGGGCCGAGGTCGGCAACAATCGGTAAGGCAGAGTACAGAGTCGAGAAGCAGAGAGCGGAGTCAAAGGTACAGGCAAAGAGTCATACACAAATAATCAATATACAATGATAATTACTATTACGAGTATAATAATAGTCCTAGCTATGTGTGAATCCCCGGGGTCCTGCCGGATCAAACACACTGGGAACTGACTAAGGTCTGAGAGCTTAACCGCAAAGTATCAGCAACAGCAGACAATGAGCTACTGACAGCTCAGGTCTTAAAGTGGACCAAAATTAAAAATACAAGATTTCAGAAATAAAATCTATTTTCTAAATTATAATAATAAATAGCAGCCTTTTTTCAGCTGCATGATGACAAATATAAAATATTTTACATTTATTGGAGGAACCCCTCCCTTCTTTTCAAATTGCCGGGATTTTTCTGGCAAACTGGTGGAGTAGATGGGGTCTGGCAATGGAGGAATTGCTAATGGCTGCCCCCAGTACAACCCAAGTTATGCAAAGAGAAGGGTGAAAAGCATGCACTGAAATGATCATAGGTTTGAAGGAGTGTTTATTTATCTTTGTATGTGTCAGAGTGGTGCAACTAAATATTTTTAATTAAAAAAATATTTGGTTTGGGTCCGCTTTAAATACAGACAGGTAACCCCGCAGTTTCGCCCAGCACACAACAACCAATCAGAAGCGGTGATCGGTCCTGCACTGTCAGCTGACCGGCAGGTCAGCTGACCCGTCTCCTCAAAGCATAAAGGTCCCGTCTCCCGCGCCGTCCTGTCCTGTACCCTGAAAAGACCTGTCCTGCCTGACGGAAATGACCGAGAAGACGCGGCGGGATCCGCGGTCGCTTCAGATGCGGAAGCGGCGGCCTCACCGATCCCTGCTGCGGAGGTAATTACCATACTCCTGACAGAATCACTGTGGGATGATACTGTACCTTCCAAACATGAACAACCACTCAGAGTTGCACTGGAAGCAAATTATGGGTCTTTTTACAACAAACTGACTGGAAATTTACTTCTGTTGGCAAGTACACCTGAATTATTGTAAGCGGGTTCCATCAATCACTTCTAGGTGTAGGCTGGATCAAACTTAAGCATTTGACCTGCTATTATGTCAGCTTCTATTGTTCTTAATGGGAATTTATTTCAATTGTGTGAAAATGTATTTACACATGGATTTTAAGTAAATTAAGAGCTGTATGCACTTTTACAGCCACCCAACTGACAACTGCTTCATCAGTACCTAGCGACTTGCTGTGTAGTTTGTGGCCAGTGCAGACAGCTCATGTGAAGATGAGATGACCAAACTACAAAATCTCAGTGATGATAGGAAAAATCAGTAGGAAGCCACAGAAGCCATTTAGGAGAGGAACCTGGGGAGCTGTGCAGACTAAACTAGGGCAGGGTGCACACAAGTCAAACACACAGGAAGACTTTGCGCAAGGTGGGAGTTGTGGAAGGATCCGCTGGTATGTTGGGTTGCCTTCATTCTATTACTGCTAATTTGGCCCTCTGGCTCTTACCACGTCCTGCTGCTGAAGTTGTATGACTGACGGGTTTTCTGGCTGCTGGTTCAGTCATTTTGTCTTAGGCCCAGCCACTGCCTTCTTGGATTTACCAGCAGAGTTGTCTTTTGTAGTTCAAGCAGAGAAAACCTGATAGAGCAAGTTAGCTGAAGGGTGCTTTAATGTCCTAACAGACTTCCCTCTCCTAGATGTGTATAGTCTGAGGGCTTTTGGGGGTTGCCGTACGGGTGTGAAAGGAAAGGCTGCTAATTGCCAAGCTTACGCTTCCTGCTCCCTTGCATTCTAAAGCTTAAAGAGAAACTCCAACCTAGAATTGAACTTTATCCCAATCAGTAGCTGATACCCCCTTTTACACGAGAAATATAATGCTTTTCACAAACAGACCATCAGGGGGGCGCTGTATGACTGATTTTGTGCTGCAACCCCTCCCACAAGAAGCTCTGAGTACCGCGGTACTTTTGGCAGTTTGTTACAATGTAACAAGGTTCACAGACAGGAATTAGCTGTTTACAGCTGTCTCTAACAGCCAAAACAGCTAGGAGCAGCTACATAACCTGCCCACAGTAAAAATGTCACCATGTAATAAATGTCAGAATGTAAATCGGGGAGAGGAAAGATTTTACAATGAGCAAACACTGACTAAATCATTTATACATAATTATGGTAAAAAATGAAGCACTTTTTTTTACTACATTATTTTCACTGGAGTTCCTCTTTAAGTCATGGCCCCTGGGACAGTTTTTATACTTGACAGTTTTATAGGTGCTCCTTGTCATTGATGAGCACTTTGCTTTTCACATTATCACTCCTTATAACATATCTGCTGTCCAGGCACAACACACTTGTAATGGTGGCATTGCTAACACTGTATACTCTGTCCCCTGACCTGCTTATAATGCAGTTCACAGTAATCTCTCGCCATTTCCCCTGAGACTAGCTCCTCATACTATCAGCCATAAATATTATGTCAGCATGCCATTTTCAAGTTCAACCTCTTTAGGCTCATTTCACCTCCATCCAGAGGAAAGAAGAGGCCCAGGAGCAGAAACGATCTCCCTGACAGGATCAAGGTATCACTTTCTCACACCTAGCCATCATAGGTATGGGTTCCCTTTGAGGTAATGACAGCATCCAAGCCTCTTTTTAATGCAAGTATATATTTTACCATAACTAATATCAATAGAGAAATGGACCATGCACAGGAAGCTGAACACACTGAGGAAGTGCAATTGGCCAGGCAAACAAAGTTCAATATTCCAAAAGAGAAAGAGGCCTTGCACATTCCCATATAAAACTTCCAGGTTTATTGAAAAATATTTAAAAAGGCATACATTACTGTTCCAGATCAGTTGAGAGAGGTATAGGCAGGTGGGGAGGTCGACAGCCGTTTCGCGCCGTTATGTACAGTGGCCCCACTGTACATAACGGCGCGAAACGGCTGTCGACCTCCCCACCTGCCTATACCTCTCTCAACTGATCTGGAACAGTAATGTATGCCTTTTTAAATATTTTTCAATAAACCTGGAAGTTTTATATGGGAATGTGCAAGGCCTCTTTCTCTTTTGGAATAATATATTTTACCATAACTAGTACTTTCTGTGGCAGGATATTCCACATCTAAAAGAGAACCTGAGGTGGTGTTGTAAAAATGAAAAAAACTTCACACTCTTCCCTGCCGCTCTGTTCATCTGCCGGATGAAGAAGGAAAATAAAAAATCCAAGATGGCCACAACCCCAGTCACAGCTCGTGCCCGACCACAGTACACAAGAGGGCCTGAGCTTTGGGCATGCTCAGTAGCCTTTCTTGTGCACTTTTTTTGTTTTGTTTTTGCAATGCAGAATGGAGGGCGGGAAGAGGCGGTAAAGGGGAATTCCTGACGCCCGCAGGAGTCGCTCTCAGGGACTGGATGTCCGTTCTGCGGTAAAATGTCTACATTCTTCATCTCTGCAATTGGGGGGGGGGGGGGGGGGGGGATGCGGCGGCCAGGGGGACCTAGCAAAGGGAAGGAAAGGACACAGAGGCATGTGATGATCTCACGAACTTGCCTCTGTGTTCAAATCATTGCGGGGATTCTGCGTCGGGTACGCTTTAACTACTCTTACTGTGAAGAACCCCTTTCTGAATAGGTTGCAGAATTTGCTTTCCTCCATGCATAGTTCATGTCCTCTTGTCCTTTGTACATATCTAGGGATAAATGGCTTATTTCGCAAGCTTTTATTATTGTCCTTGGATGTATTTAAATATATTCATTATGGTAGGTTACATCGAACTGGTCTCTTTTCCAAGTTAAATAAATCCAGTTTGCTTAAAGAGAAACTCCGACCAAGAACTGAACTTTATCCCAATCAGTAGCTGATACCCCCTTTTACATGAGAAATCTATTCCTTTTCACAAACAGACCATCAGGGGGCGCTGTATGGCTGATATTGTGGTGAAACCCCTCCAACAAAAAAATTCTGAGTACGTACTCTTGGCAGTTTCCTGTCTGTGAACCCTGTTGCATTGTGGGAAATAGCTGTTTACAGCTGTTTCCAACTGCCAAAACAGCAAGCAGCAGCTACATCACTTGCCAGCAGTAAAAATGTCACCATGTGATAAATTAATCATCTAAAAGGCTAGTTCAAACTTCAAGTGATTCCTGGTATTTAAAGGAGGCTGCCATCTTCGTTCTCTAATAAACAACGCTCAAGGTGATGACCTTGTCTCATACAGCTCTGGGTTGTTCCCAGTCGTCCTCATTCAACATGAACTTGGCTACAGGCGCCCACGCAGACCACTGCTATCAAAAAGTTGTGTTATTGACCTGAGGAAGCGGGCAGAGACCCGTGAAACACGTTGTCTACACGTATACCTACCTATTTTTTAATAAAGAACCTCTTTTGAGTCTAGAATAGAGGTAAGCCACCTCATTTTGTTTTATATATATATATATATATATATATATATATATATATATATATATATATATATATATATATATATATATATATATATATATACATATATCTTACTATATTCCAAGGGCCCCTCCTCAAAAAAAACTTTTTCTAGTTCATTCCGCATTTAAAGTTTTAAAGTGGACCTGAACTCTTGCACAGGACAGAAGGAAAGCATAGAGAAATGCACCCTGTATGTATTTAGAGAGTTTAGCCTGTCTAATCCCCCCTTATCTGTGACTAAACACACATTGTAATTTGATCCCTCAGCTGTGTCAGCTGATTGCCATGGCAGAGAGCTCATCTGTAAACACAGGATGTTAACAATATATCTGCTTCCATGAAAGCAAGAAGCAGACAAACTGAAGATTTAGAGCAGGATTTGTATCAGCTGTAAGAAAGAAATGTTTTTTTTTTGTTTAAAGGTTAATATGCTGTTGCGTATCTTTTAGAGCAGAGAGGATGCCCTGAATTCAGGTCCGCTTTAAAGAAGTTGAGTTTGGTTATCGATAAGCCACTTTATCTTATGCTCCGTGATTCAAGTGGGTCAGTTATATAACTGGGGCATACAGCTATTTCCACTTATTAGAGAAAAGAAAACTATTGGAACCAGGAAACTATAGGCCTGTAAGCTTAACATCAGCTGTGTGTAAATTGTTTGGAGGCATCGGAAGGCATGCTATACAAAATTATATAGCACTGAATAATCTTCCTTCAGTTCAGCAGCATGGGCTAAATAAAGACGTCCTGTTTCAACAGCATGCTATCTTTATTATTATTAATAATAATAATAATAATCCTAACATTTGTTATTGTGTTGTTTTCTTCTGTTGGACTCAAAGCGCTCAAGAGAGCGCTGAGGATGTGATCAAGGGGCCACCCTGCATCGTAAGGAAGTCTTGCCCAAGGACTTCTTACTGAATGCGTACTGACCCCAGCCATGATTCATACATACCATGGTCTCCCATGTCAAAGGCAAAGCCCTTAACCAGTACACTATCCAGCCACCTTGATTAAGTGGTGAATGCAAGTATAGATCTTGGGAAAGCAATAGATATAGTATATTTGTACTATGCAAAGGTATTTGACATTATTCTGCATAATAGTCTGATGCAGAAGCTACAGAATACAGGGACTTGGAGAAAATGTGTGTATGTGGATGGAGTGCTAGTTAAGGGATGGAATGCAGAGTGGCTGGAAGGTGTAATGGTTAAGGGCTCTGCCACTGACGCAGGAGACCAGGGTTCGAATCTTGGCTCTGCCTGTTCAATAAGCTAGCACCTATTCAGTAGGAGACCTTAGGCAAGTCTCCCTAACACTGCTACTGCCTATAGAGCGCGTCCTAGTGGCTGCAGCTCTGGCGCTTTGAGTCCGCCAGGAGAAAAGCGCAATATAAATGTTATTTGTCTTGTCTTGTCTTGTCAAAGAGTGGTGGCAAATGGGTTATACTCAAAATGGGAAACTGTTAGCAGTGGAGTCCCACAAGAATCAGTACTGGGTCCAATCATTTTCAAGGTATTCTTAAATGACCTAGGGGATGGAATACAGTAGAGTAATTTTGCTATGTTCACAGTTGATACAAAATAAAGCAGCTTTATTAACAGTAAGCAGAATACAGTGACATATTACAACAATATCTTGACAATATGGCCATATGGGCAGCCATATGGCAGATTACATTTAATGTTGATAAATGTAAAGTCAGGCACCTTAGACATGCCTGTGGTAGAACATCATCCTACTAATATTATAAATGGGAAAGTTCGGATGTTTGGATGTTTGTTACTCGATCATGCAAAAATGGCTGAACAGATTTGAATGAAATTTGGCACACACAAAGTACATTACCTGGAATAACATATAGGAAACTTTTTATTCCCAAAACCAAAAAGTGGGCGGAGACAAATACAAATTTCACTGGGAAATGTAAACATCAGCCATTCTTACACTATTAATGGTAGGGTTCTCATACTTTGCACAGTTGGTCACTGGGAGACAGGGATTATTATTCAGAAAAGTGAGTGGAGCCTACACAAAACAATCAAAATTCACCTATTGATTTTCAAGGGAAATATCTCATTGCTGCCATTCTTGCACTGTTAATGGCACAAGCCTCAGACCTGGTACAGTTGGTCATTGGGTGACTGGGAGTAAAAATTCAGAAAAGGGGTGGAGCCACAAACAGCCAATCAGATTTGTTTCATTTTAATGCAAATTATTCATGCCAAAGACCACAAATCTCACAAACTTGGTCATTGACTAATTGTGTGTTAGAGTTAGAAAAAGTGGGCACAGCCACCACCAGCCAAGTACATTCCCAGGAAATGCCAGGCTATCAGTGGGCGAAGACAAATACAAATTTCACTGGGAAAATGTAAACTGAAGCCATTCTTACACTTTTAATGGTAGGGTTCTCAAGTATTGCACAGTTGGTCACTGGGTGACTGGGATTAATATTCAGAAAAGTGGGTTGAGCCTACAAAAGCCAATTAAATTCACCTATTGATTTTCAAGGGGAATATTTAATTGCTGCCATTCTTGCACTGTTAATGGCACAAGCCTCAGATCTGGTACAGTTGGTCATTGGGTGACTGGGATTCAAATCTAGAAAAAGGGGTGGAGCCACAGCCAATTAGATTTATGTAATTGCAATGCAAATCATTGATGCCAAAGACCACAAAGCTCACAAACTAGGCATTGAGTAGTTGTGTAATTGTGTGTTAGGATTAGAAAAAGTGGGCAGAGCCAACACTAGCCAAATACATACATGGGCAACGCCAGGCAACCAGCTAGTATAAAATAAATGGCATAAAGCTGAGAACATCAGGCTTAGAGTAGAACTAGGGAATACTAGTTGATAACAAATTGAGCAACCGTATACAATGCCAAGCAGCAGCAGTTAAAGCAAATACAATTCTGCGATGCACAAAACAGTAAATAAAATCACAAGGTGATAGTATACTACTCTACTGTATAAATCACTTGTGAGACCACATCTGGAGAATGGGATACAATGTTGCCACCACACTATAGGAAGAAGACTGATGTTCTAGAACAGGTACAAACATGGGCAACTGGGTTCATCAGAGGGATGGAAGGACTCTCTTACCAGAAAAGGTTGGACAAACTGGGCTTATTTAGCTTGGAAAAAGGTGATTGAGTGGTGACTTGACTAACATGTATAAATACAGTACATCAGAGAGCAATACAAAATCTTGGCAGATGAGCTTTTTGTCCCTAGGTTTGTACAAAGGGTAAGGGGATATGATCTTTGTATGGAAGAAAAATGTTTTTGCCATCTATTTTGAAAAAGGTTCTTTAGAGAAAAGGTGGTTAGAATGGGGAATGTCTTACCACAGGAAGTAGTTATGGCAAATTCTCTATCTGCATTTAAAAGGGGCTTGTATGCTATCCTTGCATTGAATTATATCCGTGACTATGTTACTAGGCCATTCCCAGAGGTGTTGATACAGGGATTTTATCTGACTGGCATCTGGAGTTGGGAAGGATTTATTTCTCTTTGAGGCTAATTGGACCAAGCCGTGTAAGGGTTTTCTGCCTTCCTCTGGATCAGCTAGGATATGTGTGGGTCCAGGAAAGTGATGTACCAATTTGTTTTTTCCTGATTGATCTTGATGGATGGATGTCTTTTTTTCAGCCAATGACTAGATATAAACTAAAGCTGTGTCCAAAATTTGCATTGTAATTATTAGACTGCGTATACAGTGTTTCTTGGTGTTTTGCTAGAGAGCTTTATACTAATCTCCTGAACAAATGCTTGGGATGATCTTAACCTTAAGCCCATGAGCAAATTAGTGGAAATCTCTCCTGTGGGGGCACAGAAAGTGATAACCAGGGATGCAGCTAGGCCCAGGCAAACCAAGCGGCAGCTTGGGGCCTCACCCAGAGCAGGGGCCTCCCATGCTACCAGAGCGCCCTGCCCGTGACATGTTTGGCCACCGCTGCCTCCTCATCACTCACGCACAGAACTCAGGTCAGTGGCAACATGAACAGAGGGGTGATTGATGCAGTGACCACAGAGTACACTTCAGATGCAGAAGTGAGGTCATTGCTCATTTCTAGTGGTGGCAGAACCATTCCCCAGGTGTATAGGTTCCTGGCGAACAGTCATTGTCCACCAGCTTGTATTAGTGGCGAACAGTACGGGCCGTTTGTGCCCATCCTATACTTTCCTATAGGGCTCTTGTTAGAACCTTCCCCCTGAAGTCAGGTGGGACAGGATGGCCAATCCAACCTGATCAGTACCTGGGCCACTCAACCCCCTATAAAAGGGACGATCCTGGTAGCCATTTTCACTATGTCTGTAGTCTGTGTAGGGAGAGGAGCCGTTGCTGCAGATACAGGGACAGTGTGAGGGTCCTGACACACCAGAGAGTGTTTTGTGGGTCAATTTCGTTTTTGTTTTTTTTAAATGCTCCTATTAACATACAGTGCTGCCCATAATTATTCATACTCCTGGCAAATTTTGACTTAGTTACTTTTATTCAATCAGCAAGTACATTTTTTGACGGGAAATGACATAGGTGTCTCCCAAAAGATAATAAGACAGTGTACAAGAGGCATTATTGTGGAAAAAGAACATTTCTTAGCTTTTATTTACATTTGAGCAAAACGTGTCCAGTCCAAAATTACTCATACCCTTCTCAATGATCAATACAGTAGAAAAGCCTTCATTGGCTATTACAGCAATCTAACGCTTCCTCTGCAGACCAGCTTTTTGCATGCCTCCACAGGTATTTTTGCCCATTCATCTTTAGCAATGAGCTCCAAATCTTTCAGGTTAGAGGGTCTTCTTGCAATCACCCTGACCTTTACCTCTCTCCACAGATTCCAAATTGGATTGAAGTCAGAACGTTAACGTTGTTGTCTGCTAACCATTTCTTCACCACTTTTGCTGTGTGTTTTGGGTCATTGTCATGCTAAAATGTCCACTGGTGCCCAAGACCAAGTTTCTCTGCAGACTGCCTGATGTTGTCGTTGAGAATCCTCATGTATTGCTCTTTTTTTTTTATGGTGTCGTTTACTGTGATTAGGTTCCCTGGTCCATTGGCTGAAAAACACCCCCAAAGCATTAGGTTCAATTGTTTGAAAGTGGGGATGATGTTCTTTGGGTTGAAGGCTTCTCCTTTTTTATGCCAAATGAAGGAAACATCATTGTGACCTAACAATTAAATTTTTGTTTCATCTGACCATAACACAGAAGACCAGAAGTCTTCTTCTTTGTCCAGATGAGCATTTGCAAATGCCAAGCGAGCTTTTGTGTGCCTTATCTGGAGAAGTTGTGTCCTCCTTGGTCTGCATCCGTGGAACCCAGCAGTGTGCAGTTTCAGTTGGATTGTCTGCCTTGAGACATTGCCACCAGCAGTGCCCAGATTCACCAGGATGGCCTTGGTGGTGATCCTTGCATTCTTCTTCACCTCTCTCACGATCCTCCTGGCCAGCACAGGTGTCACTTTTGGCTTCCGACCACGTCCTCTGAGATTTTCCACAGTGCGGAACATCTTGTATTTTTTAGTAATACTTTGCACTGTAGAAATGGCCTTTTAGAAATGGCCTTGTAGCCCTTTCCTGACTTGTGAGCAGCCACAATGTGCAGCCGCAGGTCCTCACTGAGCTCCTTTGTCTTAGCTATGACTGTCCACAAACCATCTGCACAAACCGTCTTATTATCTTTTTGGAGACACCTATGTAATTTCCCGTCGAAAAAATACTTGCTGGTTGAATAAAAGTAACTTTAAGTCAAAATTTGCCAGGGGTATGAATAATGATGGGCAGCACTGTACATTAAAATCACCGTAAAATCTTGGCAAAATAGCCGCGATCACTTTTTACAAAAAATGTGATCACTGCAATTTTGCCCTGATTTTAACACAATTTTAATGTAAGTCAATGGAAGCATCTTTTTAAAAACGAAAATGAACCGCAAAATGCTCTCCCCGGTGTGGCAGGGCCATTGGATAGGCTGCATTGTTATATTGTGCTGTTTAGCTGCTTCCTAGGTGCTCTGCTACTCATAGCTCACCAGCTAGGGACCCCAATAGTCCTTTTGAGCACTCTTCCTGACCACAGAAGTCATTGACCCTGCTGTGTGCTGTGCTGATATTTTGTTATTGCATTGTGGTGTGAAGTCTGTATAGCAACACAACACCTGTACACAGTTATACAATGTAGTGTGCAGCTGACTGCGTCACTGTTCTAGCCCACTATCACTGTGCATAATTGATTGATTGATTGATTGATTGTCACTGACCCCCAAACAGCATCACCTGTGTCACCTAACTAGGCGTTACTTTCAGTTATATCAGACAGCAGTCAGTGAAGTGTCAGGGACATTTCTAACAATACTCCTTGCCTGGTCACTCACTCAAACAACATGACAGGAAGAGGCAGGCCAAAACTCAAAAGGTTCCAGGGGGCACGGTGGCCTCGTCATCCCGTGGCCATGGCATATGTGATCTTCTGCAGAAGAAAGCCATTACTTCCCAGGATGCAGAAGAGGTGATTGACTGGATCATTCAGCATTCCACCTCTTGGACCTCTGCTGCACTGTTCCTGCATCCTCCTCAACCTACTCTGCTGTGGTCAACCGCAACACCACCTCCACCACCAAAACTTCTCCAACTGAATTGGATTACTCAGAGGAGGAGCTATTTTCCCAGGCATTGATTGGCTAGAATGATGCACAAGTGTTCTTGCCATCGGATGAGGGAGAGGAGGAGCAAGGCAGACACTCAGACTGAATGCACCACAAGGTGAAATGTGACTGCTGCTGCGGCCTTCTGTGAGCTTCAAGCTGTAAGCGATGATGGGGGTGATCATGATGGATGTCTTGTGGATGCCCACAAGAGAGGAATAGGAGGAGGAGATTTCAGAGGGAGAGACAAAACCTCGAAGAGGGAGGGAAAGGGTAGGAAGCAGGGAGAGGTCACAGGGGACAAGAGACAAACAGCAGGGTGTGACCTCAACTGGGGTCGGATAGACAACGCACTCGGTTCTAGACCAGCTCAACAAGGCTCTTCCCTCTGTCCAGCACACATATAGGGCAAAGGTCCATCTAACCACAGACAACTGGTCTTCAAAACACAGGCAGGAAAGGTACATAATCTTCACTGCCCACTGGGCAAACCTAGTGGTGACGGTGGGGGAAAGAAAGACTGCGTGGCTGTTGAGTGGAGTCTGTGCCACCACCACATCTTGCATGCAGGCCAGCCACTCCTTTCATCCTTCCTTGGCAGAGTCCTCCTCTTCCACTGTGCCCTCCTCTTCCATTGTGGCCCCTATGCTCCCCAGAGTCTGGTCCACCAATCAGGCACGACGGTCTTATGCAGTATTGCAGATGTTGTGCCTGGAAGCAAAAAGCAAGTGTCCGTGCTGCATACACAGGCCAATGAGTGGCCAGGGAATTGGTTGGACATTTCCGATGATCCTACACGGCCATGGCTCACCCTGCTGAGATTCAGCGGCAGTAACAAATGCCTGTGAAACACAACTTTTTTGCGACAGCCCCACCAAATGCAATTCCACGTTGCTCATGTTGGATCAGCTGCTCCAGCAGCAATGTGCTGTTAATGAGTATCTATGTGCACTGACTAGTAGGACAGTCTCCGGGGAGATGGGGTATTTTACCCAAGGCAATTGGTGCTTATCTGCAACGTTTGCAGACTGCTTCACCCTTTTGATGAGACCACTAATCTGGTCAGTCGCAGCAAAGGCAGCATCAGTGACATAATTCCTTACATCTTTTTTTCTGAAGCGTGAAGAAGCGGACGATGAGTTTACGCTATTGTCACTTGAAGAGGTACCAATCTCATCAGCTGTACATGGGCAGAGGTAGAAGTCTGAAGATGAGTCTGAGGTGGAGGATAAAGGCTAAGGTGGTGAGGCAGTGCAAGAGGAGCAGGCTTCCTAGGAGGCTGCTCACCTTTTGGGGGACCATGATCTTGTCTGTGGCTGAGGGAACAAACCATGATAGAGAATGGTGCCCTGGATGAGGAACAGGAGTTGCATTCCTCTGCCTCAAAGCTCATTTTAATGGGGCAGTTCATGCTGTTGTGTCTGAGCAAGGACTTCCTTATCAAATCCATGAAGGAAACAGACCTGTACTGGGTGGCAACTTTATTAGACCCTCGGTACAAGCAGAAAATAGCGTACATGCTACCAGACTCTTTAAAGGTTGGCCAAAATGCAGCACCTCCACACCAAGCTGAAACAGATGCTGTATTCTGCTTTTTTATAGAATGGTAGTAGAACAGGAAGAACCATTTCTAGCCAAAGTGGTGCCAGAAACACTCCCCCGCCTGCAAGATCAGAGTGATTTTATGCTGAAGGTGAAGTGATGATCATGTCCTACATAAGGTCCTTCTTCTGCACAGAGCCTCAACAGGGTTCTTCTGGATCTACACTCAGGGAACATCTCAACCAATAGATATCAACTACCTTGGGTTAACAATCACTTTGGACAGTTTGAGGAGTGAGGAACCTCTGGACTTATGGGTGTGTGGGGTTGACCTGTGGCGAAAAATGTCGGAATTTGCCATGGAGCTGTTGGCTTGCTCTGTCTCAAGTGTCTTGTCAGAAAGGACATTTAGTGCAGCTGGAGGGATTGTGAGACACAAGAGAAGTCATCTAACACACAGCAGTGTCAATTTTTATTTTACATTTATAAAACTGAACGAGTTGTGGATACCACAAGGTTACAGCACTGGTGTGTACTTTGGTCCTGATTTATTTGGATTTTTAGCAGTGGCGTAGCTTAGGAGCTATAGGCCCCAGTGAAAGTTTTACATTAGCCTACCCCCTCCCCAGCACACTATACATAACAATTGATATGGCAAACCAAAACCTGCCAAGGACAACCACATTGTCAGAGGGGAAAGAAGGAGATGGGGAACAGCTTGTTAATGATTACTACTATTCAAAGCATCTATAGAAGTGATTATTACCAGAACAGGACCAATAAAGAGCTAAAACTGCATTGAAGGAGGGCCCCTTTGGACCAAGGGCCCTGGTGTGGTCAGAACCTCTGCAACCCCTATTGCTACACCACTGACTTTTACCCATTACCACCCTGGCACATACCAGTACTCCGGGCCTCATGTGCCTCCAGGCCACAAGTGCAGCTTTCCTGCTCCTCTGCCATCACCCAATGTGTTGCTTGGTCCTACTTCTATTGGCTTTATTCCCCCCCCCCCCCTTCCCCCAACATTTTTGGTATCAATATTTTTTTTTATTGATTTTATAGTAATAGTACAACAAAAAGGAACAGTGTTGAACAGTTGCACACAGGCGATACAGTTAAAACAAAACTTGGTTTGAAAACAGTCTGGCAGCCTCTGGCAACATGTACCAGAAAGAACAAACCTGAGCGTGTGGCATGTACAACTTTAACCTTAAACAATAAACAAGAACATAGAACTCGGTCCTGAGAGGTTCCCCAGCAATCAGCACTGGGGACCAATTTTCGCGGGCAGGGCTAGAAGAGGGAGAGAAGGGCTAAACACCCGCTCACCCTCCATATTCCATGTCCCCTGACCAAAGGACACGGCAAAGAGAGGAGAAAGAGAAGAGGCTAAGAAAAGGGAAGAGAGGGAGAAGAGAGAAGGAGGAGAAAAGAATAGAGTCCGAAGGAGTCCAGGGGAAGTCAATATGTTGTAAATAGGTCGGCGTCCATGCCCGGGTATTCAAGATCTATCCAGGGTTTCCATATTTGAAGGAATTTGTTATGGGTGTTGCGCAAGAAGCTTGTTAGTTTTTCATTGACCATAAATTCTGACATACGTGCTTTGACCTCTGAGAAATTCTAGGGCGTTTTCTTCCAGTTCTTTGCTATTGTCATTTTAGCCGAATAAAAGAGAAAGGAAGCAAGCTTATTTTGATTAGTTGTGAGGCCAGAGATTTTACCGTAGAAGAGGACAATCCACCGGTCTTTTCGTATGGTAATGTGGAAAAGGGATTGTAAGAGGCCAAAAACCCTGCTCCAAAAGCGGGTTAGGTGCGGACATTGCCACTAGGTATGGTACATTGTGCCCTCCCCTCCACAGCCTCTGAAGCATGTGGAGTCAATATCTGAAGAGAGTTTATGTAGCCTTGATGGGACTAGATACCACCTAGTTAATACTTTATATGCAGATTCTATAGCGTATACATTCGTAGAGCAGCTAGCTATGCGAGACCAGCAGTCTGACCAGTCTTCACTGTCTCTATGGTGACCTAGCTCTTTTTCCCAACCTGAGATGTAGGAGTGTAGCCTGGCAGATTCTGGACGGGAGAGTCTAGAGTAAATTAATGAGATTGAACCGGGGCCAGATGGATTTCCAAGGCACATGTTCTCAAAGAAGGAGGTCAGAAGGGGAAATTCTCTGTCTCGTGTGAGTGTAGAAATACAGTGCCTGATCTGTAAAAATCGAAAATGTTCATGTGGAGGAGGGTCATATTTGTCTTTGATGTCCACCCAGGAGAGGAGGCCTCTGCCAGTCAAAAATGTTTTAACTAAGAGGAGTTGATGGTCTGCCCACCATTTGAAGGAGTCAGGGTTATCATGCCCTGGCGGAAGAAGAGGGTTGTGCAAAATTGGGCATAAGGGTAGATGTGAAGATTGCAAACCCCCTGAGTACCTGAACGTGTCCCAGATGCCAAGGTCTGACGAGAGGAAGGGGCTTAGTTGTTTGGGTCTAACTTGTTTTGGGATCCATAGAAGAGTATGTAGCTTAATGGGATGGCAGTCAGGGACATCTAGGAAGGTCCAAAGTGGGGCATTTTGCCCTTTGTAGAGAGATAGCAAGCGAGCTGCTGTAGCTGCTCTATAATATAAGAGGAGATCGGGGACTCCCAGGCCACCGTCGAGTCTGTGGGCTAGCAGAGTGGATTTTTTGATTCTGGATCACTTATCGGCCCAGATAAAAGATAATATCTTATTCTGGAGTAGTCGTAAAAAGAGGGGCGGAACGCGGGTGGGGAGCGTCCGGAATAGGTATAGTATCTTTGGCAATATAGACATTTTGATAGTATTTATCCTGCCAAACAGGGACAATGGTAATTGGGACCAGTTTGTCATTAGTGCGGTGACTTGTTTAAGTAGGGGGGGGGGGGGGGGTAGTTATATTCGAACAGTGAGTCAGGTTTGGGTGTTAGAATAATGCCTAGGTACGATATAGAGTTGGCCCATTGAAAGTCCAGAATTGAGGAGACTTCTTATTTGAGGGCAGGGTTTAGGGTGATGTTCATGGCCAAGGATTTCTAAGTGTTAATAGTGAGACCTGATATGAAAGAAAAGCCTTGCAGAAGGGCTAACAGGTTAGGGATAGAGGTAAAAGGTTGGGTAACAGCAATAAGCATATCATCTGCAAATAGCAGGGCTTTGTGGTTGACTCCAGCATATTCTATGCCTGAGATATTTTCATGCTGCCTAATGGCTATGGCTAACGGTTCTAGGGCTAAAATGAAGAGCAGGGGCGAGAGAGGACACCCCTGCCTAGTGCCCCTTTGTATTTGGAAGTGATTATAGGCATGGCCCATATATCTGATATTAGCAGTAGGTGTGGAATAAAACATTTTGATCTAACTAAGGAAGTGAGGGCCGAAGCCCCACTTGGTCAGGGCATAGTCTAAGTAGCCCCATGAGAGGGTATTGAAGGCTTTATATACGTCTAGTGATAGGAGTAGACTTGGTATTTTGCGGGAACGGAGGAAGTGAATAAGATGTGCTGCTCGCCTTGTATTGTCGCTAGCTTGTCTACCTGGAACAAATCCAACTTGGTCTTTATGTATGGCCTGGGAGAGAAAGGAATTTAGTCTATGTGCTAAAATTTTCCCTAGAATGTTAAGGTCTGTGTTGATAAGTGAAATGGGGCGGAATTGGTGGGCTTGCAGGATTGGCTGCTCAGTTTTTGGTATCATTGAGACTGTGGCCTGCAACATGGAGGCTGGGGGTGTCGCCCCCCAACATTTTTTATTATTAACCTGGCGCATGCCTCCAGGCCTCATGTCCGCCCTGGCCACAGGCACAACTTTCTTGCTCCGTCTACCACCACCCAGTATGGCGCTTGGTCGCACTTCAATTGGCTTTACTAACATAAGAAATATATTTTATTATTACCATGGTGCAAAGGCAAATGCAGGGGGGGGATTACAGCTGCCCAGAATCCCCCCTCAGACCAGGGCCTGTACAGTGTCTGGGGACAAGCAAAAGCTGAGACACCAGAATATCTGCAGGAATCCTGCAGCTCACAGCACTGCCCCCTTTCTTTCCTTGCTACAGTTGACTTTGGATGTAGCAGCAGCGTGTGTACAAAGCATGGAGCAGCTCTAGTGAACTTAACAGAGTCAGGTATGAACACAGCCCTGTGCCCTGCTGTGTGAATGCTTCACTTTCCCCTTCATTAACAATGTCGTCTGTCCTCATTATCTGCATCCACACTTCTCCTGATCTACGCCGTTGTCGATCAGGAGCAGATCAGACATTAGGTAATACTTGTCAGATTCTGTCAATCAGACGGTAAATTGCATTGTGTGTACCCAGCATGATGTCCTACCATATTAATATTATACAACATTGTGTATGGCTGAGGGAGTCCTTTCAGGAATTCCCCCCCCCCCTTGAAAATCTTGGGTTTGCCCCTGTGGTGCATGCCAGTTACTAAAGGCCTCAGTCCCATACAGACAGGGCAGTTTATAGGCTAAATTGCACCCAGGGCAAGGGTGTAAAAACTGTGCCCCCTTCCCCCCGCAACCCCGTGGATTTGCGAACCATTACTCTTTAGGGACAGTCACACAGCCACAGGTCACAGGTAGATCTGCCTACTTACTAGTGACTAGCCGCTCATCCAGGAGGAAGCAGGGACCATGAAAACACACAGGCGAAGAGAGCCCGGAAAGCTGACTCCTCCACGGGCGCCATGCACTGACAGCCTGCAGTACCTCTTTGAGGACATCAGGTGTCATCACACGGAGGTGACGTGATGATGACTTGACATCAGACACAAGCAGCCCAGGAGGAGTTGAGGAAGTTGATCACACTGGTAATCTTCTTCTTCCATTTGTCTGCACCACGCGTCACCAGCTCCCTATCTGTTATGTCCTTCTGCCTGCTCCCCCTTCTTCTACTTGCCGGTCTGCGCCCAGGGCGGTCGCCCTGTTCGCACTGCCCAAGAAACAGCCCTGCATACAGAGAATGAAAGTTAAATATTTTTTGGGAAGGTAATTGCCCATTTTTCTGGCCTAACCTAGTATGGCTGCTATTTTAAATGTTTAGGCAGGTAACTGCTCAATTTTTCAGGCCTCACCTTGATATTTCAATTGTTTAGGAGGCAGGTAGCTGTTCAATTTTTCTGATGTCACCTAGTGAGGCTGCCATTTGAAATGTTTTGATAGGTAACTGTGGCTGCTATTTCTAATTCTAATGTTCTTCAGAGGCACTAGGTACCCAAGATGCAATAAAACTAGGGGTCGTTGAAATTTTAGGTCACAAAAACAGGGTTTTGGTATTTAAAATACCTCTGCGTAAAATACCTAATCTTTGCGGAATATTTCACCCTTGATCCACCTCCGCCATGCCCCTGCCTGGGTATTGGTACACTTTGTATACCTTTCTTAAAGGAATTGTGCCTGTAGAAATGCCTTGAAGGTTTCAGAAGTACAACTGCCATTAAAGACAATAGGGCTCACCATGAACAATCGGTTCACAAACGTTCGTGGTTGCAAACGCATCCGCGAACACAACATCGGGAAGTTTGGCCATCCCTACATTTCTTGCATTTGAAGTGTGCCGCAAGATTACTGTGGGTTGCTCTCCTCTCTTCGGGTTGCCGCTGATCTGTAAGTGTTGATTAAGGGGAGACAGCAGGAAGCTACATACCCCTCACTGACACCAGTGCCCTGTATGGGAGGGGACACCTTTGACTACCTATACTAGGGGTGGCTATCTATATTGGGAAAACAACTTAGCTACCCTACCTATACTGGGGGATACCTTGACTACCTATATGTTGGGGGGTTCACCTTTAGCTACCTACCTATTCTGGATGGTTACTTATTATTTACCCAGGGGCAGGGGGGCACCTTTGGCTTCCTATTATTAATGGAGAAGGGGCCCATGACTGAGGGGGAGAGGATACAAATATTGTGCCACTTTGGGACACAAAAACCTTAGCAGCACCCCTGTTGATAACACCTTATGTAGTAGAATGGAGAGTGGCCAGAACTTCTGCTCAAGTTTTCTTGCCCCTTCCTGATCAAGTGATTGCTGTGACCTCGAGAGGAAGACGTGAGGTAAAGATATTCATGTACTGAAGCACTAAAATCACTCCTCTAGTCTCCCACTCCTCTTTTCTGTCATATACCTATACATTTTAATGGACAAGTTCATCAGTTTGAATTGATGATTCTTAAACTAGATACAACAACGCCCACTACAGGTGGCTTCTGTCAATGCTGTTCATATACAATATTGGTGAGTAAAAGGAATTCTTACGCTTTCTCAAGTTTTTTCTACTTTGTTATTTGACTATCCTGATTTTTGTTACTGTGTTATTAATAATTTCATATTTTGTCTCTCCAAAATGCTCCTGTGTTTTAATACCACTATAACCAGATGTATTGCATTATATTCAATGGCTGCAGGACCGGGCCGAGGCATAGGCTGGAGAGGCTCCAGCCTCAGGGCGCAGTGTAGGAGGGGGCGCACAATTCATTCAGCTGGCATTCCTAATTGTGTATGAAGCAGAAAGACATAACAAAAGGGGATACATAGCAATGACTGCAAGCCAGATAACTAGATATTAAGGTGTTGGGGAGGTTGTGGGCCCTGTGGCCCTCTTAGTCTAATAGCAATCAGTGTGTGACAGCTGGGGTGGGAGGGATGGAGGGGTGCACTTTGGTGTCTCAGCCTTGGGTGCTGGAGGACCTTGTCCCTGCTCTGAATGGCTGCTTGTTAGATTGAGTTTGACACTGTGAAAATCAACAGGCAAATAGTGAAATTTGATCAGCATAAGTATAAAAAACTGTTGTTGGTTTTTTGTTTGTTTGTTTTATTTAAGTCTCTTTTGAATTTAAGTCTGAAAAATTGTAATCATTCCTGCATGCCAAGACTGGCTTTTCCCGATCATAAGACACTAAATTCACGAAACTGTGGTAAGCAGAATTAAGTGGGTAATGCATTGCATGCAATGTATGGTCTGGGACCCACTAGCAGCGTTATTCTAAGCGCTTGTGATTGGAAACGCTCATGCTAATGTAATGCTACGGGTGATTTTTTTTTTTTTTAAATCACATCCCTCAAGTGGGATCACACCCATAGCATTACATTATTAGCAAGAGCTTTTCAAACCCCAAGAGCTTAGAAAAGCGCTGCTAGTGGGTTCCAGGCCTAAGACCAGGGTCACACTTAGCAGAATCGCATGAGTTATCCCCCTAGAACATATTTGAAAACTCACGTGATTCTGCTAGTGTGACCCTGGCCTAATGCATTTTGCTCTACTCATAATGGGGTTAGACTTTCCGCAGGCTATTCTGCATACTGCAATTTAGTGAATACATCCCAAGGTCTGTCCATGTGTTGCCTGAACATCAATGTTTTGGTGATTATTAGGGACGGTCATTGAGTTAAAAATTGTTGAGTTGATGCAGAATTATTTAAATTGTATACAGCATGAAAATGGACCAATTGAATTGCACTTTTGAGCATTTTTGCTTTAGGGCCCGTTTCCACTTGTGTGGTGCGAATCGCCGCGGTAAAAATTTGCATGCGAATTTTGCATGCGGTTGTATGCGAATTCGCATGGATGACGATGTATGCGAATTTAACCATGGCAGTGCCTGTGTGCTTTTCTATTGATTCCATTAAAATTCGCATACCAAAACCGCATGCGAATTTCCCATTAAATACATTGTATGCGAATCGCATAGTGGTATGCTGTATTTGAATTCTGATGGCTCTGCCGTGCAGATTTTTTCTGCACAGAAAAACGCTCAGAAATCCTGACAAGTGGAAACAGTCCCATTCACTTGTATTGTCTATGCGAATCTGCATGCAGGAAACGCATGCAGATTCGCACAAGTGGAAACGGGCCAATTGTTTTCTCCACATGTGCTATATACTTGGAGGAAGCTCAGCAGGGACAAATGGCCAAACACTTGCCATTTTAAAGCTGTCAATTAATTGACTTGACAGGTATGGTTTGTGCAGTAAAAATAAAATGAATTACAATGCAAATGAGTGGCGAACCTTGAATATGCTAGGTGACCACACAGATATAAAGGCCCCTACACACTTGCCACTTAGATCACTCGAAACAATTGTTTAGACAGCGATCATTGCCCAAAAAATAGTTAAAACTGGCCCTAGACTATGATACATACATAGACATATGACTATGGTAGGGATTAGATTGTGAGCCCCTCCTCCCAGAAAGAGTTAATGGACAAGACAATTATACTCTGTACAGCGCTGCAGAAGATGTTGGCACTATATAAATACAAAATAATAATAACAATTAGAATGGTATTGCAGCACAGCTTGGATAGAGTGAAAATACCATTAATATTATATACTACTAATATTACTTTTTTTTGGCTTAATTCAGGGATAACCTAAAGTTATCTGAACTTTCTATTAACAATTTTAAATGTGTACAAGGTTGGCATCCCTTTCGGGCACAGAGCAAGGTGTATAGGAAAGTTTTGCAGCAGTTCGCAGTCTCCTGTACTGAGCTCTATGCTTCCCAAGCTGACAGTTTCAAGTTGCCCCTCGCATTCGCCGCTTCTCACGATCCCCCCTGAAGGGGCCCCGCCACACACTGCCGGGAGCCCCCGAGCCGCCTCTATCCGCCCGGCCGACAGCTCCAGACGGCTCAGCGCTCGGAGCCTCCCCCGCCGGCTCATCGATCCGCTCGCCTTTCATGTGACCGGCGCTGTGGGAGCCAGGCTTCCTGGAATCAGCCCAGAGAGGGTCAGAGCCTTACCGGCCGCAGCGCTTCCAGGCACCGACACATGGACTGGGACCCCTGCACTGCCAGGGACAGCTGTCTAATCACTAGCTCTCTCTGTAGGTAAAACAGCGGGGCTTTGACTCAGAATATCATTTATTATACACGCCGCCATACAGCTGATGCTGCGTGTGCAGCTCCTAATTCAGCTCTATAGTCAAGCCGTACGCTAAAGTCTCAGCAGCAGATAAAGACCACACACTATAGCTGCACTACAAATCTCAGCATACTGAATTACGCATAAGACTTGCTACATAGATTTTCCACACTGCATTTTTCTTTGAAAAAAATATATATACAGTATTACACACCTGTATTTTTTAATTTATTTTTTGCTGTGTTTTTGCATAAGTTCCTATTTCGTGCAAAAGAAGTAGTGGCGTACCTAGGGCATTGGACACCCGACGCTGGGTATTATAAGACCCCCCCCCCCTTGAAAAAAAAAAGAAAGGAGCGAATTTGGCATACTAAGCGCGCCACATCAGGTAATGTCAGATATAGGTGCCACCAGTACAGGTATATAGTTTCCCCAGTAAAGGTAGTATAGTTGCTCCCATTATAGGTAGCTAGTATAGTTGCCCCAGTAGTATAGGTAGTATAGTTGCCCCTAGTATAGGTAGGTTAGTTGCCCCCAGTGTAGGTAGTTTAGTTGCCCCCAGTTAGCTATACTATACTACCTTCACTGGGGGCAACTATACTAGCTATACTGGACCCCAGTATAGCTAGTATAGTTGCCCCCAGTGAAGGTAGTATAGTATAGTTGCCCCAGTATAGCTAGTATAGTTGCCCCAGTATAGCTAGTATAGTTGCCCCCATTGAAGCTAGTATAGGTGCCCCCAGTGAAGCTAGTATAGTTGCCCCCAGTGTAGGTAGTATAGTTGCTCCCAGTATAGCTAGTTTAGTTGCCCCCAGTATAGCTAGTATAGTTGCCCCCAGTGAAGCTTGTATAGGTGCCCCCCAGTGAAGCTAGTATAGTTGCCCCAGTATAGCTAGTATAGTTGCTCCCAGTATAGCTAGTTTAGTTGCCCCAGTATAGCTAGTTTAGTTGCCCCCAGTATAGCTAGTTTAGTTGCCCCCAGTGAAGCTAGTATAGTTGCCCCCAGTGAAGCTAGTATAGTTGTCCCAATATAGCTAGTTTAGTTGCCCCCAGTATAGCTAGTTTAGTTGCCCCCAGTATAGCTAGTATAGTTGCCCCCAGTATTGCTAGTTTAGTTGCCCCAGTATAGCTAGTTTAGTTGCCCCCAGTATAGCTAGTTTAGTTGCCCCCAGTTTAGCTAGTATAGTTGCCCCCAGTATAGCTAGTTTAGTTGCCCCCAGTGTAGGTAGTATAGTTGCCCCCAGTGAAGCTAGTATAGTTGCCCCCAGTGAAGCTAGTATAGTTGCCCCCGTATAGCTAGTATAGTTGCCCCCAGTATAGCTAGTTTAGTTGCCCCCAGTATAGCTAGTATAGTTGCCCCCAGTATTGCTAGTTTAGTTGCCCCCAGTATAGCTAGTTTAGTTGCCCCCAGTGTAGGTAGTATAGTTGCTCCCAGTGAAGCTAGTATAGTTGCTCCCAGTGAAGCTAGTATAGTTGCCCCAGTATAGCTAGTATAGTTGCCCCCGGTATAGCTAGTTTAGTTGCCCCTAGTATACTAGTTGCCCCAGTATAGCTAGTATAGTTGCCCCCAGTATAGCTAGAATAGTTGAGGCCAGTGTAGCTAGTATATTTGCCCCCAGTATAGCTAGTATAGTTGCCCCAGGAGGGGGAAGCAGCGCCAGAAAGAGGGGCAGTGGGGACAGTGGTGGGGAGGGGGGCCAGAACCCCCTCCCTCACCTGGGACCCCTCCTTCTGCCTCTCTCCCCTCCATACAATATCAGCAAGTGCAGGCTCAGCAGGCGGCTGTTTGGTTTCACAGCTAGTGAAGAACAAGGACACGGGCCTAGCTAATGCTTTACCTACTTATCTGCAGCAAGTCTGACCCTGCTCTCACCAGGTTTGTTCTCACAAGTAATTACCAGTGACTACTAGTGATTCAAATGAGGCTTAAGTGGCGCAGGTGTGCGACGGGGATACAAGTGGTTATTTACCCATAATTCCGGCATCCGCCCTGCGTTCCAAACAGCTTGCACGTGTCCTATTGGTCGCGTTGCAAGCCTCACACCGGCGCACTTCCTCCTTCCGGCTTGTTTGGAATGCGGGGGGGGGGGGGGGGTGGGGTGGGTAGACAGCGAAATTATGGTTAAATAACCTCTTGTATCCCTGCCGCACACCTGCGCCAATTAAGCCTCATTTGAATCACGGGTAATCACTCGTGACTACTCGTGAGAGCAACCCTGGCTCTCACTAACAGTCAGCAGCCAGCAGAGAATGAATCCAATATGGCCACCGCAACTGCTTTTTGATGGGGGGGGGGGGGGATCCAGGAAGGGGTGCTAGCTGATAGGCTGCCATGTGTATGCTGATTGTGAGGTAAGGGGTCAAAGTTTAGCTCAATGATGATGTATAGGGGGAGATCGAACACGCCAAATGTTCGCTGCTAATGCGATCAGCCGATGTTCGCAGAATACTGTTCGTTGGTGAACTGTTCGGGCCATCTCTACTGTTTATAAGTGAGGAGTTGTTAAAGTCAATACAACCAATTAACACTTTTTCCCCCTGTTCCTTGAAATATAAGAACTAATTTGCAGCCCAGTAACCAGCCCAACACCCTTGAAAACGAGGTGTCTGCCCACCCTCATTACTATACCGTATATACTTGGGAGGTCAACGACACAGACTTGTAACTTTGCTTGGTTGAAATATAATGTCATTCTTCAACACACAAAATGAGAATGATGTCATTCAAAAACTCAGTTCCATGGGATGCAGTTACCAGAGTGTCAAATTAACTTTGACTATGGTACACGCAGTTGAGTTTTTAGGGGCGTTTGTCTACGCCGCAAATTGTGCTGCAAATCACCCCAGGGACTGCTGCACAAACCGCTGGCCTAAGGCCTAAAGCCTAACTGACAGATAAAAAGTGATATCCTCAGCACCCAACCATGCCCCTTCACTAATCTAAAGGTGGCCACTAATGATCCAATCTTTTTCATCCAATCTTACCATTTCTTACCATTTCCAATCTTACCTTTTCTATGTAATATAAGGGACTGCCTATATTATCTGTTGAAGTATATTTACTCAGTTTACTCTTCTACTACATAGATTTAGAAAGATTGGATGAAAAACATTTCATCTTTTTCATCCAAAGATGCTACCAAAGAGGTCAGTATTTTATTGCAGTAGCAGTTTAGTAAGGAGAACTGGACAGAAATGGTACTCAGCATATTGCCGAAACAAAAACATATCAGGTGAGGAAATCTGTCGGTGGATCCCTGAGGAGAAGGCCAATGGCGCTGGTGGACATTTGTACGACTTTAGATTTTTGGATGGAATGATCCATATCTGATCATATGACTATACTGTATTTACTGTCACACTGTGCGTTATCCATGCATTGTGTTGCATGTTTATGCATGCGTTTTGAGAAAACACACTGCATGCAGTGTGTTGCGATGCAGCACCCCATTACATTTAAACGCACTGAACGCCTTGTGAATGTCACGTATGTGGTGCATTACAGTGCAGCAAGCCACGTTATAATGCTTCCTTTAATCTGCACTGCAACGCATCACTTTGACCATAGCTTAAACCTTAGTTGCCTTGGTAAATCCAAACAGCTGTAGTAAAATTGCAACAAAAAAGCTTGAGTGCTGCAATAAAGTACTTACCTTATATACTCGCATACAAGCCTAATTTGTCAGCACAAAAATGTTCTAAAAAGTTACCCCCTTGGCTTATATGCGAATCAGTGGAGCAGAACGGATGGTGGAGCAGATTTTGTTACTGGCAGAGGAGCATAAGGATCGTGCACTAGTAATTCTGCTCTTGCCAGCTGGCTCTCTGCTGTGTCTGTGTACCCCAACCCATGCAACATGGTGTGCAGAGTGCGCTGCTCAAGACTACCTGTGTCCCCTGCCTTATAGAGCGGAGCGTGCAAGCAACGTGTCAGCAGTGCAATGATCAGGGATTCTTCCTATGTGGCAATCGCTGTGTCTCTTATATATGACACCATCTAGTGGCATCTTGAAAAACAGCTGTATCATCCTTGGGGCACTTCTGGCTACTGTGGAGGAGGCTATATTGGGAAGGGGGCTTATACACGAGTCAATCACGGTTTACTGGTTTCTGAGGGAAATGTGGGTACCTTGGCTTATACACAGGTCAGCTTATATGCGAGTATACGGTAGCCTTCCGTCACACACAAATCCTTGCTATTTGCACCTTTACAATTGTTCACAGGGTCTCCCTCCGCCTCTTCTGTGTTCTCCTTCCAAGTGATTGGAATCATATTCCCATGGTATAGACATCGGCAGAAGAATAGGATTTAGGGAGAATCCATCTTAGTTAGGAACTATAGATTTTAACTTAAAAACAGAATTGAACACTCACATCCTGGGTCCTATTGGAGCCGGTATTAGTTACAACACCTTGCACTACATCCAGTACATAACATTTTTTATACTGCTTATACACATTAACACATTCCTGTATTGTACACGTAACTAGTGGTGAGGCATGCTGTCATAAATGGGGCTCTCCAGAGTCACCAATTATAACAAGACTTTCATACCTTTTCTCGTCTTTTTCACTCTTTGCCATGTCTTTTCCTACCTACTTGACTGGCCTCTGCACCAATGCAGACACTAGGCAAGATATCTTGTGGGAGGATGTGCTAGGTAATTAATGCAGTAGTCATATTTTCAGCTGGCTTTAGGTACCTGCTAAAGATCAACTGAGAACTGCTAGAGGTAGCCATCAAAAATGCTGAGATGGTAGGCCAGCAGATCATGCAGTAATCCACTGCAGAACTGCTTTAAAAATAAATGTGTTCATACAGTATAATCTCGCTATAATAAACTCAGATATAGTAAACATTCGGGTATATTAAACTACCTTTCCAGGTTATGACCAATCTCCATCATAAGTCTATGGGAGCAAAGCCTGGTATAGTAAACCCGGATATAATATAACTTCTGTTATAGTAAACATGTTTTTTTGGCCCCTACGTGACACTGACTCTGGAGATAGTAAAAAGTGGGAGGTGCATGCATCATACGTCGCTGCAATTCCCGCCCGCGGAGGTAATAGAGCCAATCACAGGAAGCTGCTGCCTCTATTCAGTGACAGCTGCAGTTTTAAGGAGCCCTGGATACTGTACCAGCAGTTTGTCCAGCATGGCTATGCAGCTCTAAGGTATACATAACCTTGTGTCCACCAAATGTGCAAGTGCTTGTACTGTACCTCTTATAGGAGCACAGAGTTGCTCCTTTGCAGCAGAGAATGTACCACGGCATGCTGGGTAATTTCTAGGACAATTTCTGATGTAGTAAACTCCTGATATAGTAAACCACTTTTCCCTGTCCCTTGGAGTTTACTATAATGAGATTATACTGCACCATGTTATGGAAGAGAATAAGGCCTAACTATATTATGGGATGTCTGGCAGCCTACCACAAAGCCAAGCGCTGCCTGCATTCAGTTGCTGGATCATGTTTGGATGTTGTCTATATTGTGCTGCGTGTATTGCATACATTTGCAAGGCCATGGTATAGTATACTACAATATACTCTTTGTGTATATCTATACAAACTGGCGTAGTATCATTAGTTGCTTTGGTGTAGTATCAAGACTTTTGCGTTAGGTTTGTGTGAAAGATTGGACACTCTGAGCATTTCTTGTTGATCGCTTCTGCCTTCTGGCCCTTTTGGCTCTGGTGTACATCAGCACCATGACATTCAAATCTGGCCTCTGAATGACCCTTTTCATGGCAGGATCAGCAACTGGGTGACTAAAACAGATGGCTAAAGAAGCTTTCTGCACCCTGTCCACTTCCTGGGCTCCCTATACTCTGCATTTATCTGACTCTATGAAAAACAGACAGTTCATGCAACAGGCCCAGCCTTATGCCCCATACTCACGGGCTACATTTGTGGCCTGTCGCTAGCACACGGGAGCGTGTGCGCGACAGGCCGGCGACAGCTCGTCGCCAGGTCCCCCCGCATACACACGGCGGAGGGCCCTGGCAACTGATGCGAAGGTAGCTGTCAATGATGTTCCTCCCCCCATCGGAAGCTCAGGGTATTCCCTGCTGGTTGCTGTCGCTAGTCCGCATACCCACGCGGACTAGCGCCAATTGCGGCGGCAACTGTCGCCAGGCGATTGACCGCGCCAATCGCCTGGCAACAGCAGCGACGAGCGACGGTTCGGGGTGCGCGCCCGTGTGGCGCCTCATACTCACGGGAGACCTGTCGCCGCAACACGCGTGTGCTGCGTGTTGCGGCGACAATTGTAGCCCGTGAGTATGGGCCATTAGTTACCAAATTTAAAAAAATCATCCAACTCCGACTTCTCAGTTTATGAAACCTCAGACTCCAGGTACCCAAAAATTGCTCCATAGCCCTGGTCAACATGGATTACACACTTTGATGTAGGGGTAATATTTTTCAGTACAAGTGCAACATTTTTATTTTGTAGTTTCATAAAATGATCCCTTATATCAAAGAGTCCTGAACACACATATATAACCGGTGGGTGAAATCAAGTAAATGTATGAGTAAGTTCCCAGGTTCTAGGAGAAAAGCAAGGCATTGGAACGAAAAACAATATAAATGAGAGGAGCAAGTGCAATGTACATAGTGTTACTAGAGGGGACTGAACCCAAGACCTAGTTCACACTGCAAAATGAAAATGCTTAGCAATTGCAATTTTGCAAAGCAATTTTCAGAGCGATTTTTAAAGGAATGCATTTTTGCACATTCCTTTAAGAAAAATCACTCTAAAATAGTACAGGCAGCACATTTTTCATTTTGTCAAAATCGAAACTCTGCCGTGAGAACACCCTAATAGGGTGACACTGCTGTAGCACTTTGCTGATTGCTGATGATTGGCAAACTGAAAGCAATCGCTCACAGTGTGAACCAGCTCTACACTCCAAGCCACCATAATAGCCACTTAGCTATTGTGCTACCAGATCTCTGCATAACTCTAGCCAAGTGAAAAGAGTCTGTGGAACTACACCTTCATGTCACATGATTTTACTCAGCACTCTCTTCTGCACTACTATTTACTGGCAAAGCTGTATGTCTGGACAGTAGTGGAACCAGTGAAAACGCAGACTATGATTTTCTTTGGCTCCAGTTCAAGGATTCAGACAATTATTCTGGCAGTTGTATGGATTAAGCTAGAGGGCAGCCAGGGAAACAAACTGAACACAGGCATAAAAATTAGAGCCAGTCTGTAGTTTTTTTTCACTTAGGTTTCGAAATAACACTTGCGTAAATGCTATGATATGGACGGTTTACTGTAATAGTCACTGATCTGCTGCAACACAGAGGTTAAATTATTGTTATAAAAATTATGATGCACCAGTGAACATCGATATAATTTCTGCGATTAATCAAATTTTAATTAATGACCTCTGGAAGCGGGACTCAGTGAGAGCTGTGCGGGAAGATGAGATTTTTCAGAGCAGCAGGATGTCAGTCCCATTGGCTGTACACAGAAGATTACCGTGCTCCTTTTGGATGCAGTTATAAAATCTTAAAGACTTTGTAGACAAAAAATGTGTGGCCCATCGAGTGCTGGGAAACTATAAGTCCAACTTGCTGGGCCAGCGACTGCTAGGTATGCTGCTATGATAAGCTACTAATTTAGTGGAATGTAACTGCATACTAACTTGTAAATAATTATATTATATATTATTTAATATTGTTGTCAGGGCCTTGTTGATTCTGGGATTTGGTGGTGGACTTATGGCTGGAATACACGGGTCGATCCGGCAGCCGACTAGCCGCCAAATTGACTCCCGCCACGTGTGCGCGCGGATCGATTACCGCTCGTCCCCGCCGGCGCTTTCTTATCAGCGCTCGATTCCCTGTCATTGTCCGCCGGCGGGGATCGAGCGGGCGCGGGTCGAGCGGCTTGATTGGGCCAGCTGAATATTATCAGCTGGTCGATACACGGTACAGAAACGTACTGTGTATCCCCAGCATTAGACTCTCCTAGGGTGTGGCAGCTGAGGGATCATGGGTCATCACTAGCAACCCACCCCTACTGGGTGGTGGCCACCGGGTCATGACCCCTAGGATTGCCCTACTGGTGATGTAAAGAAGAGGAAGAGGTGAACCCTACAGTGTAGGGGAGCAAGCAGGACATTACTGGCAAGACTGACTGACAGGACTAATGTGACGAACTAACTGGACTAGCAGAATGAGGATGAAAGGACAGGACTGACCTGGCGGGGCTGACTAACAGGACAGGTGGGACCAACTGGCAGAATGGACAGACAGGATAGGCTCTTGCTCTCTACCCGGCAAGAAGGACGCTGTACTGAAAGACTTCTGTAGGTGGTTTTGGAGGATGCAGCAGGACACCAAGACCCTGATGCTGGGAGGATAAGCGTGGATTGTACTTGGCACAGGTACAAAGTCATTTCCAACCATTTCTGAAAATGCATTTTTACTGTGCTTAATTCCATTTTTTATAATGAATGCTAAAAATCTGTCCAGCACTAATTAGGGCATATTATAACTGACAACCACCTCTAGAAGGCCATGTCTCACACATAAAGTTCTGGGACTCCTGAATATGTTTGTTAGAAGCATTCATGCAGAAAGCCTCTGGCCATTTAAAATATGCACAATAAATAGGAAAATCAACCCCAGATATTGTGCGGCAAAGTCATTGTACACACATTACTATGGTGTAGAGGTCCACTCCCATAAATGGTCTGGAACCAGACATGCTATGGTCTTTACCTGTTGTGGCACCCCTGGCAATTGTAATTTGTTCAACGTATTGATCAATTCCAAACCAATTTTTACTACGTTCAGATGCGTTTCACAAAGTTCATGAAAAACTGTATAATGCATGTTCTTTTGGGAACAATAAAACACATTTCTCATATTAGACATGTTTATTGTATTGTTAGCTCATGCCTGCTAGAGTGGCAAGATACACCAAGGTGTGATGACCTGTTTAATACAGGCATTAAGAGGTTCCTCATAAACATCTGCTGGCATGGACTTTTTTTTTTGATTATTGTTTGAACAGAAAGAACCCAATTAGATAAACATTAACACAATCAGAAGTTTCAAGGAGAAGCTTGACCGGTAGGCAAAGGAAGGTGTGACAGTCATTCTACATTTGCATGTGTTGACTTCACTTGAACTGAATGTTTCAAGATCACCAGCAACACCTAGGGCACACGCACCTTCTGTTTTAGACACTGTTTTTAACCACTCTGTGACTACCTAACCCCGATTGGTGGCCACAGAGTCGCTCCCCCAGGACCACCTAACGCCGATTGGTGTCAAGTCCTGGGGGCGGCGATTAACAGGGAGCACTTGCACGCATGCTCTGTCATTCCCTGCTGAGACACGGAGCAGAACTCTGTGTTCAGCCTGCCAGCCAGGCTTTTTGACAGGCTGTAAAAAAGAAAAAAGCCGTTGTTTACATTGTACAGCGCTGCAATTTCCTGCAGCGCTGTATCGGGGACAGCTCTGTCACTGAGCTCTCCACTCGAGTGGCTCAGAAAGTGATCGCCTCTCATAGGCCGATGCCTATGAGAGGCGATCACACTGATTGGCTCTCAGGGGGGAGGGAGGAAGATCATTTTTTTTTTAAAAGAACATTTTTAAAAAAATAAAAAAAAAACTTTATAAATTAATAAAAAAAAAAAGCCTGCACCAGCGATCAGAGCCCACCAACAGAAAGCTCTGATGGTGGGCAGAAAAGGGGGAGGGGGAGATTCATTTGTGTGCTAAGTTGTATGGCCGTGCAGCACACTGTTAAAGCTGGGGAGTGTAAGCCTGTGGTCCTTAAGTGGTTAAGAGTTTAGCGTTATTATAAGTGTAACTTTCCTTTTGTAAAGAATTTGTTTAAAGTGTGATCCGAGCGGATGGGGCTGGAGGAAGCCCCAGGTATGTATAAATATTTTTATTTATTTGAGCTCTGGTTTTTTTTAAATATTTTCACTCTCGACACACGGCTTAACACTTTCTTATTTGTAGATAAGTACTTTCAGCCCTTGATAATGACATACAGCACTGTTTCTCACACCAATGCTCAAGGCCAACCAACAACAGTCCGTGTTTTGTGGAAATCCACAGGGGTAGTTAATCGGGACTGCTGAAGCACTAATTACCTCACCTGTGAATATCTGAAACATTGCTAACAGCTGTCCCTCTTTCGGAAGGACGGCCCCTCTTTGGGAACCCAATCCCTCTGTTCCTCTTTCTTCCTCATTTGTCCCTCTTTCTGGACTGATGTACAGATCTGTGTAAATATTGTTTAATTGAAAAAATTGTTTAATTGACTCTAAACTTTAGTCACATCCTTTAAATGTATATATTTCTTATTTTCACATGTTATTATGAAGGAAAATGAACCAGAATATAAAGTACCAGTGTGGTTTGAACTATAAAACAATGTACCGTATATTAGTAACAGACTTGACCAGCGCTGCATACACTTGTGTGTGTGTCACTCCCACCACCAGCACTTAATGGAGAGCGACTCCCCCATTAAGTTGGACCACTAATCACAATGGTCTAGTGCGCACAAAGGCTCCCCTCGCCTATATGTGTTGCTCCACTTTTGCTGCAGCCACCAGTAGTGAATGAAATCCTAGGTAGTTCCACTTTAAAAGTTTCCTCAAATGAAAAACATAAAACTCATAGCGCAACACTGTATAAAATTCTAAACTTTTATTCCAGTTATGCACTTACAAGCTCCAGGGATAGAGTTTTTCCTGCGGGCTCTCCAAAACTCTATGCGCTACCTATCCCTGGAGCTTGGAAGTGCATAACTGGAATAAAAGTTAAAAATTTTATGCAGTGTTGCTAGATGAGTTTTATGTTTTTCATTTGAGGAAACGTTAAAAAGTGGAACTACCTAGGATCTCATTCACTACTGGTAGCTGCAGTAAAAGTGGAGCAACACATATAGGCGAGGGGAGCCTTTGAATGCACTAGACCATTGTGATTAGTGGTCCAACTTAATGGGTGAGTCACTCTCCATTAGGTGCTGGTGGTGGGAGTGACAAACACAAGTGTATGCAGCGCTGGTCAAGTATGTTATTAACCACTTCACCACTGAGGGGTTTTACCCCTTGAACAACAGAGCAATTTTCACCTTTCAGCGCTCCATCCATTCATTCGTCTATAACTTTATTATTACTTATCGCAATGAAATGAACTATATCATGTTTTTTTCACCACCAATTAGGCTTTCTTTAGGTGGGACATTATGACAAGAATTATTTTATTCTTAATGTGTTTTAATGGGTAAATAGGAAAAAATGTGGGAAAAAATATTATTTTTCAGATTTCGGCCTTTATTGTTTTTAAATAATGCATGCTACTGTAATTAAAACCCATGAAATGTATTTGCCCATTTGTCCCGGTTATAAAACCGTTTAAATGATGTCCCTATCACAATGTTTGGCGCCAATATTTTATTTGGAAATAAAGGTGCATTTTTTTCAGTTTTGCGTCCATTCCTAATTACAAGCCCGTAGTTTATAAAGTAACAGTGTTATACCCTCTTGACATGAATATTTAAAAAGGTCAGCCCCTAAGGTAACTATTTTGTTTTTTTTTTATTGTATGTATTTTTTTTTTTTAATAACAAAAAATAAATAAATTGGGGAGTGTGGGAGGTAATGAGTTAATTTATTGTGTAATACAATGTATTTGTATGTGTAAAATTCTTTAGGGTGTAGTTTACTATTTGGCCACACAGTGAGTCTGTTTACATGCGACCTGTAAGCGTCCGGAAGGACGCTTACAGGAAGCAGTAGGAGGCTGGGAGAATCACAATGATCGCGCTGTTTCTAATAGAAGCAGCGGATCATTGTGGGGGCTTAGATCAACGAACGGGAATGGATTTTCCCGTTCATTGATCTCCGGGCGAGCAGGTGGCAGCGTGCACGAGCGGCGGGAGCGCAGACAGCGGCGGTAGCGCGGAAGGTACGGATTTCTCCGTCCCTGGGGGTTAAAGGATGGAAAAAGGGACGGAGAAATTCGTACCGCCGGGGGTAAAGTGGTTAATATTGATTGAAAGGACTAACTCACCTATTTTTGACTACAGCGAAGCTTAAGTCGCCGATTTGGGACTTTTTTTGTGTTTTTAGTGAATTGGAAAAGGGTTTATGACATTTAACTGGACTGATTCAATGTTATACCTCAAATGACCCGCAGTTTGAAGTAGCTGCTGAGTGATTAGAGTTCTACTATAGTATATTTTATTCTATGCGTTTGATACAATAAGATTTGGAACGTTACTCTCAGACCTCTTTTACATTGGTATTTTGACATATTGAGTGCAGAGCTGAACCAGCTTATGCTGGAATTGAAGTGAATGTACCATATATACTCGCATATAAGCCAACCAGCGTATTAGCCGAGGTACCTACTTTCCCAACAAAAACCAGGAAAAAGAGATTGACTCACATATAAGCTGCCTCCCCAATATAGCCACTTCCACAGTAGGCAGATGTGCCCCCAGTACAAGTCAGTTTCCCTTCACCATAGCCAGATGTAGCCAGATGTACTCAAAATGATGATACAGCTGTGTCTCAAGATGCCACTAGATGGCATCATAAATATGAGATACACAGGAAGAATCCCTGGCTATTGCACCACCGAAACATTGCTTGCACTCTACGCTCTATAAGCCAGAGGACACAGGTGGTCTTAAGCAGCACACTCTACACACCATGTTGCAGTTGATAGGGGAAACGGACACAGCAGGGAGCCAGCTGGCAAGAGCAGGATCACTAGTGCACGATCCTTACACTCCTCTGCCAGTAACAAAACCTGCTTCACCCCCCATTCTGCTCCACTGACTCACATATAAGCCCGAGGGGGGTAACTTTTCAGCACATTTTTGTGCTGAAAAATTAGGCTTATATGCGAGTATATGAGGTATTTTTCTTATGCAGTCTTTATGGTATGCGTGACTAGAGGTGTGCAGAGGGCATGATTAGGGGTGTGGCAGGGGCATGGCATAAGTGTCTCTCTTTCTTATCTCAAAAAGTTGGAAGGTATGCTGAAGTTTTCTGCAGAACATGTACTGTTAGTGGGCTTTGAGGACATGCTTGGGAAACACTGATCTACAGTATATTTTAATTGCTTGAATTTTGTTAAAGTTACATTTTTTTAGTTCCATTTACAAAATTAAAATTATATATTGTTTCAAGATCCATAGAGGAAACCATCTTGCAGCATGTCATCAGTTTATACTGAAACACCTGGGTTCACACTATGCCGTAGCAGTACCAGGTCTGTATTGTACTGATGAGCTGTACCACTCCAGAGTTCATTGCAGGGTCCACTGCCAGTCTTTAGCAGATGTATGCCATTTATCTGATGAGTGGCAACAGAATCTGCTGTCCTGAAAAATTGTACTGCCGAAATATATTTTGTAGCTGTCTACTAAGGACACCACAGCAACTAATTACATACAGGAAAGGGCCCATAGGAAAGCATTGACACTCTCTGCTTGTCGATGTGTCCACTCTGTCAGTAATGTGAAAATATAATGTAGCAATGTATTTCCCATCCCACTCAGGGTGTGCACTCTTGCAAAGTGTAGATGCTGTACAAACAACTGCAGCTGCATCCCTTATGAGACTAATTACAGAAATAAAACAAAAAAACATAAATTTTGAGATGATGCATGTAAAATATATTTAGGAGTTTAGGTGGTGCTCAGAGCCTGCAGAAGGTGTTACTGTGGTACACAAGTGGGCAGTGTTTGTGAAAGAGCATGCTATCCATGTGCTGTGTCTGCATGTGGACGGGCAACTTCTATAGCTTCTGGGTCGACTTTATTTACTTGTAAAATTGTTCTATGGTTTATTTGTCTTGCTTTACATTGGTCAAGTGTTCCTAAGCAGAGCATGTTTCTTGGACTGAGACTAGACTTGTCAAAGTTCTCAAAGAGTTAATAGTCCTACCCCTTCACTGTTCCTGGCTCACCTTCCATTGCTATGCAGACATGATTATGAACTGATTGCTAACAGAAAGCTGCCCCCCTAAGCCCTGTATAATATGGACTGTAACACAGACTATTAAGAATGACATGTTGGCCTGATAAAAATCCTTTCCCTCCACACTTCTCACTAGGGACGCGCTCAGTCATGATGGATATTATGTTGTAAATTAGCCTAATTCGGCTTTATCTAATTAACTACCAATCCATAGTCGCTCTTCCCTGCAAATACAAAGGTACTGCAGCTTATCACATTCACTGGGTCTGCTTTCAGTGTAAACAAATGGCAGTCAAAAATCAGATTTGCTTTTTCAGAAAGTGGCTAAAGGTATGTATGGATTATGTATGGACTTGAAATAAATGTTGCCTGGTCTGACTTGCCTAACCTCCCTGGCGGTTCATTTCTGTCTGGATTTATGAGCCTAAAAGCGGTACATTTTTTTTCAAGAATTTTAGCAACCAATTACATTTTTAGGCCTCCAATTCCATAACTCACCAAAATATATCAGAATAAAAACCTGGTAGACATTCTGCATATACTGTAAATAAAAGACTAGAACATTGTTGAAATAATTAAATTTATCAATATAGTGAAAAAATAGCAAGATTGTACAAATAAGGCAGCGGATTATTCTACAGTATGTACATGTATACCTAATACACCTTCTGCGTATGGTATATTTTAAAGCAGGGAACGGCACAGAGGCCAACATCACAATCAAGGCAGTAGAATCGTGATTCCCTTCTGACTTTTTTCCCTTTCTCATCAGCCTTTGAGCAGCAAACAACACATGTCCTGGTTGGTGTATTTTTTGGGGGGAGTGGGTGGGATATACTCCATGAAGTGACAGCCAGTGAGGCACTCCGGGTTCACAATGTAGGAGGCACAACACCCAACTCTGACATCTGCTGCGGTCTGATATTGCAGGAAGATGCATTCACACATCTTCCAGATAAAGTCTGCGTGAGTTACTGGCCTGTCACTGCACTGCTTGTAGAGGATATGTGCATTCCACAAGCTTTGCTCCAGGAGATGGCGAAAGATCCTTTTACAATACTTTTTCTGCTGTTTCCGTACAGCGGCGTAAAAAGTAATCGCTTGGTTGGCTCTGTCCACATCACCCATCATGCAATTGTAGTCCACCACGACCTGAGGCTTTTGAATGTCTTTACCTCCTCTTGTTCTGGCAGTGACAGTCGAGGTGTCGTGGACTGTACTGAGGAGGAGACAGACATCTTTCTTGTCACGCCAGCGGAGATCCAGCATTTTCCCCTTTTGGCAAACAGCAATGTCCCCAGTTTTCAGCTTTTGTTTGGCAAACGCTAAAGGCATTTCCCGCCTGTTAAGGTAGCCATACATCTAGCGATTCTGATTCAATCAACAAAGTGATTGATTTTATTAAGGAATCGACTTCAGTATGGTTGATTGAAAGCCGATCGACTAGTGGCCCACACACTACAAACGATATCCTTTGCGATTCACCTTCATATTCGATTTGACTGGTGTTGTGTTTCCATGCTCTGGATGCAAAATTCGATTCAGAGTTGATCGAATTACATGTGAACAGCAGCCGATTCCTGTACGATTGACCGATATCTTACATCCAGCTCGATCGACTGAGCTGGTCTATTCGACATGAAATCAGCCACTTTTCATCGATCGTGAACCCTGGAGCACACTAGATTCTTTCTCGATTCTATAAAATGATCAAACTGCATTGTCGATCTTACAGCAAAATCGCTGCCATAGGCATCAGTCCTATTTTGTATGAGGAACTCAAAAGTTCAGGGGAGCTGTAAAAATTATCAGTGGTGACACAATAGCCATTGTTCAGTAAAGGCTCAACCAGAGACAGCACAGAGGATGTTGCCACTCCATAGTTGTTGAACCTGGGGTTGAACTTGGTGCCTTTGCCAGTATACAGTATTGTATTCCATGATTTACTCACTCAGCATGTATGATTTTATACCAAAGGGGGCCTTCTTAGATGCTATGTACTGGACCCAACTCAGCCTCCCCTTATAGGCTAAGTTTTTGTGCAGGGTAGGTGGACTCCTCAAAGGTGTCGTTGTTGCTGCAGTGCAAAAACTTCATGATCAAGAAAAAAAAGGGGTAGCAATTATTTTATTGGTAGACCAATACCATTTCTGCAGGGGCTTCCCCACCACCCCCTGCAAAATAATTAGTTCCGAAAAAGAGCCAAATGTCCTTTTTGGTGGCCGGCTCCCATGTCCTGCTCCTTAAAAAACGCCCTTGAGTAGCAGCCAGTTGTTGGGTGGCACTCGTTTCCTCGACTATTATTTTAATGACCGCATCTGTGAAAAAGAGCTGCAGGTAGGCCAGGGGGTTGTGCTCACAGTCTACCTTCAGACCAGGCTCCCCAGTCAAAGGGAAATGTGGGTGCGCTGGCGGAGGCTAACTAGTGTCAATGGGGCACCAAATGCAGACATCACTGACCTCAATGTGATGGAGTCACTGTGGCTATGCGTTGCTGTCACTCGAGTCCGCCAGTGACTGCAGATCCCTCAAACGCCACCAGCGCTTCCCGTGTGAGACGCCTCCTGGAGGCTGACGCCATAGCAGATGACAGGCAGGCAGAGCTCAGTGCAGGCGGCAGGCAGAGTTGTCAAATGCAGGCAGAGGTCGTGCAGGCGGCAGGCAGAGAGTAGTCGGAATCCAGGCAGAGGTCAGTACAGGCAGCAGGCAGAGAGTAGTCAAAATCCAGGCAAAAATCAGCAACTGTAAGGCAATCAAAGTCCAGGCAAAAATCAGTGCAGGCAGCAAGCAGAGAGATTAGTCAAAATCCAGGCAAAAATTGGTAATGGGTAGGCAGAAAAGTAATCAGATCAGCAGATCTGCAGACTAATTATAAGTGGCAGAGTGCTGTCTGGGAGCGAGCATTCCTTTTGTGTTTGGTAAGTTGAAGGAGTGGTGGAGGCGGATTCCTGGTGGTGGCAGCTCCAGGGCTTGCCTGCACTTCCCTATTGTGTTACATTCTGGTTTGGAGGCCCCGAGTAGTGGCAGTGCTCGGGGCTCCCACCTGTCATGTGCACTAGGGTTTGCAGATAACACACGCACTTAGCTCAGACGCAGCTGGAAATCAAATGGCAACATTGCATTGGATACAAATCCCCTTGTATCCAATACAATGCTAAAGTGGGCCAACTAGTGCCTTAATTTTTATTTCCCTCGCCTCACACATGGTGTCATGCCACCCCCCAACGTAATGCTGCACCGCCGCTCGGTTATCATGAGTGGCCGCCTGGATCCCAGAACAGAGCAAGGTAAAGGGGAACCAGGCGGTTGGAGAGAGAGGCCTAGGTCCCGCTGGCCAGTGCTGATTGCGCACGGGACCCAGGAAAACAGCAGGAGAGGCGGTTTCAGCCAGCCCGAGCTGAGCTCCGGCTTACCGCTCTCAGCTACTGTGACTCAGCCTAAACTCAGCTCGGGATTACCGCCAGGGGGGTTAACCAGTCTTGCACCTAGCATTGGTTGGCTTATAAAGGTCTACACTTTCCAAAAACATGAGTATATTATTCAGTTTAGACCACTAATTGCCAAACTTAAACTGTACCTGAACTGAGGTGACATAATGACTTAAACATGGGTACATGTAGTACCTATCCTATTTTGAGTTTGCTTGTGTTCATTTCTATTTTCTTTAATATTATTATTATTTTTGCATTACAAGAGTTTATCAAACCACTGCTTTTATTTGTGCAAATGAGGCAGTAGAGAAGCAGTCAAATACAGCCATGGCTCTCTTGAGAAGTAAAGAGAAAGCATAATACTTGTATTTATCTGAACATAGACTTCTGAACAACAGAGTGCTGAAAATGTTAATGGTAATTGAAAATAGAGACTTACCATACCTCAGTAGAGGGAAGTCTCTGAACCAGGGGTAGGGAACCTATGGTTTGGGAGCCAGGTGTGGCTCTTTTGATTTCTGAAACTGGCTCACAGTTAAGGGTTGATTCACTAAGCTACACTGCTCAAGCAGCGCAGCTTAGTGTGACAGTGCAAGTAAAATTTTAAAAGTAGGCACACTACTGCTGTAGCTTGCACTACTAATTTACTCATGCTCCGCCCAAAACTAACAGCTGCTCCAACTGTCCCACCCTGGATTCTGTCAGGTCCAGTGACTTTGTAGGACGAGATCCCTGCTCTTTGATTGGCCCAATAGGCTGCCTGTCACTTGCCAAAGTGGGGATCTCGTCCTAGAAAGTGAATCAACCCCCAAGTCAGCTAGCCAATTGTACAAGCTGTTAGTTGGTATTTCTCCTGTCTGGCTCTCGGGGATATTGCTGATGTTGCTGAAAGCCAAGAGAAGCTGAAGACGTGTCTGACACTTTAGCTGCCCGGAGGATCAACTGTATACACATAACCAAGGCAACAGGGACGTGAGCCCTCTGCTGTGCATGCAGGTTGTGCCAGATATTGTATGGCACACACCGAATTACATTTTAAAATATGTGGGGTTTATGGCTCTCTCAGCCAAAAAGGTTCCTGACCCCTGCTCTAGACAGTCCAGAGGCTTTCCCTGATTTTCTTACGCCCCTCTAATCCTGCACTGAGACACTCTGAAATTATTAAACATTGATTTCAAATATTACTTGCGTCCACACTCCCCCTCCATGTATGAATGTAACCACACTGCGCAGATGCAAAGTATGGACCACGCCTCCGCAGCAGCACAAAGTCCTTCTGCTCAGGTGCAAATCCTAATGGAGCCTGCGCAGAGCAGCCATGCTAATACATGGGCGTAGCGCATCCGCAAAGAAGAAGAGGGTCAATGTAGATCGGAGAAGCCTCTGGAGCGTCTAGAGACATCTCTCTGCAGTGGTGCGAATCTAACTTTGTCCTTTGCTTCTAATTTGCTGTAATTATCTGCCCTAGGAGCTAATTGAGCCAGATTCTATTTCAAATGGCTGTTGTTTACACTTCACATTATGACTGCATCTCTTAAACTGAAAATAAGTAATGGTAAAGTTATTTTTACCATTACTATCAAACATACACCTAAGTATCTTATAAGTTTATTTTAAGATCAGGTTTGCTTTGCCATGTACAACCTACCAATCTTGCACCCAAAACAATGTTACCTGATCTCTTGGAATAAAGGGGCAAAACTTTCATGGGGCACTATGGCAAAAAATTGTAACATTTAAAATACATTTAAAAATAAACAAATAAGAAGTAAGTTTTTTTTCCAGAGTAAAATAGCCATAAATTACTTTTCTCCTATGTTGCTGTCACTTACAGTAGGTAGTAGAAATCTGACAGAAGCGACAGGCTTTGGACTAGTCCATCTCTTCATTGGGGGATTCTCAGGGATTTATTTATTTTCAAAAGCACTTTGCCAAAAACCTTATGCCAAAAAACTGTGTAGCGAGCAGGAAAGCTGGCCAGCATCATTGTTTAAAACCTTTTTAGGGAATATCTTTATAAAGAATAAAAGCCTTGCTCAGAATCCCCTATAACCGGTTCAGCACCGCAGTCCGAAAATCTCATGCATCCGAGCAACGTTCACCTCCCATTCATTCGCCTATAACTTTATTGCTACTTTACACAATGAATTGATCTATATCTCGTTTTTTCCGCCACTAATTAGGCTTTCTTTGGGTGCTACATTTTGCTAAGAATTATTTTTTTCTAAATCTATTTTAACAGGAAGATTAAGAAAGAAATGAAAACTATTCATTATTTCTCAGTTTTTGGCCATTATAGTTTGAAATTAATATACGCTAGCGTAATTAAAACTCATGTATTTTATTTGCCCATCTGTCCCGCTTATTACACCATTTAAACGATGTCCCTATCACAATTTATGGTGCCGATATTTCATTTAGATATAAAGGTGCATTTTTTCAATTTGCGTCCATCACTATTTATAAGCTTATAATTTTAAATAATATAATAACATATTCTCTTGACATGCATATTTAAAAAGTTCAGACCCTTGGGTAACTATTTATGTTGTTTTTGTTTTTTTTTAATTGTATTTTTTATGTTTATTTTTAATAAAAAAAGTGTATGTGGGTAATTTTTGGTGTGGGAGGGAAACTGTTAATTTTAAATGTAAAATATATATTTTTTTTAATTAAAAATGAATTGTGGTGCAGTCTACTATTCGGCCACAAGATGGCCACAGTGAAAAAAGTCCTAGATGCGAACGATTTCGCATCTAGGAACTTAAAAGCAGGGGAAATGTTTCCTGGGGGCAGAAATACCGCGCTCTCTGGAGAGAAAGCGTCGGTATTTCTGCGGGGAAGATAGATCGGTGAATGGGAATTATATTCCCATTCACTGATCGGGGGGCTAGCGGCGGGCAGCGGGAGCGCGCGTGGGGGCGCTCCCGATCGCGCGCACGAGGCGGCGGCAGCAGCAGTGCCTATCTGGACGAGGAAGCTCGTCCAGATAGGCCGAACTGGATAAAGAGATGGACTATTCCAAAACCTGTCGCTTCTGTTAGATTTTTACTACTTACTGTAAGTGACAGCAACATAGGAGAAAAGTAATTTAAGGCTCATTTTACTCTGGAAAAAGTATAAAGAATAAAAGCCTTGCTCAGAATCCCCTATGAAGAGATGGACTATTCCAAAACCTGTCGCTTCTGTTAGATTTTTACTACTTACTGTAAGTGACAGCAACATAGGAGAAAAGTAATTTAAGGCTCATTTTACTCTGGAAAAAATGTACTTCTTATTTGTCTATGTTTGCACATATTTTTAATTTTACAATTTTTCACCATAGCGACCCTTTAATGTGTACACTTTTCTCCACGTGGTAGACTCACACAACCAGGAGGCCCAGCTTCCAGGAATCAAATAACAAGTGAGGTCACCAAAACTTCCCCACCCATAACAAGTGTGGCCCCAACAACAACTACTTAGAGTGATCCTCCTTTTGGCAGAAGGAGGATGAGTTAAGACTTAAGACAAAATTACTGAAAACATAATTGTGCATGACTATTTACTCCCCTTGGGGCTTTCACCCTGCTGGGCTGCGCGCGCATCTCTTGTTGGTAGGCGGAGCTCCGCTCCGCCTTCAGTCTCCAAGTGGCGATATAATTACCTTTTACAGCGCTGCGATCTGCAGCAGCGCTGTACTGGGGACAGCCGTGTGACACGGCTGCCCCCCTGGGACATTAGAGAGCGATCGGCTCTCATAGGCAGAAGCCTATGACAGCCGATCGCCAGGATTGGCTGGCTGCGGGGAGGGAGGGAAGGAGGGAGGGGGGAACAAAATAGCCATATTTAATAAAAAATAACAAAAATATTTATTAAAAAAAATATAATGTGCCCAATGGATCAATTATCACTACCCGATATTAAGCTGTATTGAAAAATAAGCAGATAGAATGGCACACAACAATGTACCTGTAATAAAAGTGTGCAGTATCAAAAGGTTATCCCACCCTTCCATGTTTTTCTGTTTAAGTGACTGTATTGGATGTAGTGCAGGGTAGAATCTGAGAAAATAAACGAGGTCCAGTCACTTTCTTTTTAATGAGGAAAACTTGCCACATATTTTTATTGAAGCAAACTTGAATCCAAACGCAGCATTTACCAGATACATAAAGTTTGGGTAGAGACACCAAAAGGTGGGTGCTGGAACAAAAACACAACAGCACAACGGCCATTCTGATTGAATTCTAGGATGCTTGCTCAAGTGAATTCCAGGAGAAGCAACATCGCCAGAAGCAGGGATAATTACTCAGTAGGTACAACCCTATCAGTTGTGCCCACCATCGTTACCACAGGACCGCTTCCCGAGGGTCCACTATCATTTTGTGGTGATGCTTGAAAGATTTAGTCTGATCTGTAACCTTGGTAACCAATGCTTATACAGCTTATCATTGTTATCATTCAGGTTGTTGCGTTACTTCCACCTAACACACCTCATCGCAATGGCTATTAAAGTGAATGGAACATTACACACTTCCTGTGATGCGGCAGAAGTGCTCCAGCTGAAGCTGCTGTGCGTTATTGCACCACATGTGGCACTGGAAGAAATGAAAGTTTCTCAAAGTGCCAACTTTGAATATTGGCTTGTGTGCTGTGCGCATGCGCTGATACTGATTTTCAAATTACATGCTTACTTTCTACCAGTATGCACTGATGAGGATCAAACAATCCGAAACAGTCTGTATGCATGTTGGATTATTATGGCTCTGTACAAATTAACAAGCTGACACATCATTGCATTCCAGCGGTTCTGGAGGTGTGTTTAGCTTCTAAAAGTACAATGGTTAATTGGCATATATTCAGCAGTGATGCTCTGGGAAACATCTCAAGCTCACTCCAACCTGAATTATCGCAAATTCTTTCTGTTAAGAAAGCAAACTTTTGTCTTTCTACCAGTATAAACAGTACTTTTGCACCGTAAAGCATGGCTGCAGAATAGATATGGAAAGCAGAAGGTGCCACAAAATCACAATAGCTAAGCCCCCAAACAACAAACAAACTCTGTAATGTTGCATCATGAATTATTCCAAGACTCTCAGCGTAAGCAATGACAGGCTTTCTGCTATGAAAATGATGTATGGCCGGTAAACATCCTCTTGTAGACCCCCAGTGCCCAAGGAACAAGGTGACCATCTCCAAATACAGTTAAAGCACTGATTAGTATCCAGGGGCATATACCAAAAAGGTTCATTCACAAATGTCACACACACATAAATACACAGACAGAAATGCATTAGATCTAATAGTCCATATTAATCAGTTGGCGGATTCACATTTTAGGCATCTTTACATTTGCTAAAAAAAAACCTTGCACCTAGCTGCATTTTTTTTTCTTCACTCCACTCGAAGTTTTCATTAAAATGTATTGTACTGTGGGCACATAAATGTGGTATTAAAGTGGACCCAAACTAAAAATACAAGATTTCAGCAATAAAATCTATTGTCTAAATTATAATAATAAATAGCAGCCTTTTTTCAGCTGCATGATGACAAATATAAAATATTTTACATTTATTGGAGAAACCCCTCCCTTCCTTTCATATTGCCGCCAAATAATCCGGCAAACTGGTGGAGTAGGTGGTGTCCAGCAAAGGAGGAATTGCTAATGGCTGCCACCTGTATAACCCTAGTTATGCAAAGAGAAGGGTGAAAAGCATGCACTGAAATGCTCATAGGCTTGAAGGAGTGTTTATTTATATTTGTATGTGTCAGAGCGGTGCAACTAAATATTTTGAATTAAAAAATTTTTTGGTTTGGGTCCACTTTAAGTGGCAACATAGTCTTAATTTCTCCCTTTTAGTGTTTCTGAAATAACTTTCTTTATACAGGAGGATGAGGCAGTGCAGAGAGCCGACTACCAATTAGGACTGAATTGACAAGGCAGGAAGCAATGTTTTCTGAGGAATGGAACACCACAGAGACAAAGTAAAGGTATGTATATAATCCTGGCTCAGAAAAGTCATCCAGAGTTCAGGTACATATTTGTCTCCTCAGTTGAGACAAAGAACATAATACCCTGAGAATTTCTAACCTTTCTCCACTTAGCTAAGGCTATGGACTTGATTCCCTAAAGTGTGCTAACAGTTAGCACGCTGGTGAAAAGCCCATTATCACGCCTAAACTCAGTTTAGGCGTGATAAAATAAACTCGCGCGCAATAGCGCAGCACGGTGCGCGCCCAGTGCCCATTAAACCCTATGCGATGTTGCGCATGCACCGGACTTTGCTTTGCGCGCGAGTTTATTCCTCAAAACGGTGCTAACCTACTTAGTGCATTGGTTATCACGCCCAAAAGTCTTTAGGCGTGCTAAGTAGGTTAGCACCGCTTTGTGAATCAAGCCCTATGTATACAGCGTTAAAATGTAACAGCCACATTATAAAGCAAAAAGTCAAATCGCAATGCAAAACCTACGTGATGTTCACAGTGTGGCCGGTGCAGTGCGAATTTAATTGTGTGGCATCCCAACACACTGGATGTAGTGCTTTACTGCATTATGAGTGAGTTAGTAGTGACAGTAAAGCCACTAAACTAAGGCTAAGTATACAGGGAGTGCAGAATTATTAGGCAAATGAGTATTTTGACCACATCATCCTCTTTATGCATGTTGTCTTACTCCAAGCTGTATAGGCTCGAACGCCTACTACCAATTAAGCATATTAGGTGATGCGCATCTCTGTAATGAGAAGGGGTGTGGTCAAATGACATCAACACCCTATATCAGGTGTGCATAATTATTAGGCAACTTCCTTTCCTTTGGCAAAATGGGTCAAAAGAAGGACTTGACAGGCTCAGAAAAGTCAAAAATAGTGAGATATCTTGCAGAGGGATGCAGCACTCTTAAAATTGCAAAGCTTCTGAAGCGAACAATCAAGCGTTTCATTCAAAATAGTCAACAGGGTCGCAAGAAGCGTGTGGAAAAACCTAGGTGCAAAATAACTGCCCATGAACTGAGAAAAATCAAGCGTGCAGCTGCCAAGATGGCACTTGCCACCAGTTTGGCCATATTTCAGAGCGGCAACATCACTGGAGTGCCCAAAAGCACAAGGTGTGCAATACTCAGAGACATGGCCAAGGTAAGAAAGGCTGAAAGACGACCACCACTGAACAAGACACACAAGCTGAAACGTCAAGACTGGGCCAAGAAATTTATCAAGACTGATTTTTCTAAGGTTTTATGGACTGATGAAATGATAGTGAGTCTTGATGGGCCAGATGGATGGGCCCGTGGCTGGATTGGTAAAGGGCAGAGAGCTCCAGTCTGACTAAGACGCCAGCAAGGTGGAGGTGGAGTACTGGTTTGGGCTGGTATCATCAAAGATGAGCTTGTGGGGCCTTTTCGGGTTGAGGATGGAGTCAAGCTCAACTCCCAATCCTACTGCCAGTTTCTGGAAGACACCTTCTTCAAGCAGTGGTACAGGAAGAAGTCTGTATCCTTCAAGAAAAACATGATTTTCATGCAGGACAATGCTCCACGCGTCCAAGTACTCCACAGCGTGGCTGGCAAGAAAGGGTATAAAAGAAGAAAAACTAATGACATGGCCTCCTTGTTCACCTGATCTGAACCCCATTGAGAACCTGTGGTCCATCATAAAATGTGAGATTTACAAGGAGGGAAAACAGTACACCTCTCTGAACAGTGTCTGGGAGGCTGTGGTTGCTGCTGCATGTAATGTTGATGGTGAACAGATCAAAACACTGACAGAATCCATGGATGGCAGGCTTTTGAGTGTCCTTGCAAAGAAAGGTGGCTATATTGGTCACTGATTTGTTTTTGTTTTGTTTTTGAATGTCAGAAATGTACATTTGTAAATGTTGAGATGTTATATTGGTTTCACTGGTAAAAATAAATAATTGTAATGGGTATATATTTGTTTTTTGTTAAGTTGCCTAATAATTATGCACAGTAATAGTCACCTGCACACACAGATATCCCCATAAAATAGCTAAAACTAGAAACAAACTAAAAACTACTTTCAAAAATATTCAGCTTTGATATTAATGCGTTTTTTGGGTTCATTGAGAACATGGTTGTTGTTCAATAATAAAATTATTCCTCAAAAATACAACTTGCCTAATATTTCTTCACTCCCTGTACAGTGATGTGGTGTAACAGCCACAATATAATGCGGGAAGTCAAACCACAATGAACTACTTATGTGATATTCACAGTGTGCCCAGAGCAGTGCCTAACTGGAGCGTGGCATCCATACGCACTGCATGCAGTGCGTTACTGCATTGTGAGTGCATTAACAGTGACAGTTAAGCATACTTTTCATTGACTTTATGCTTCATTGTAAGGGCCTGTTTCCACTACACACAGATTGAATGCAGAATAGACGCAGAAAAACTGACTCCAATGAATTCCTATGGTAAAATCTGCATTAGAAAAATCGTGTTTAGTGGAAACAGGCCCATAATCATTCATTGGAGTCAGTTTTTCTGCATCCATTCTGCATTCAATCTGCGTGTAGTGGAAACAGGCCCTAAGTGACGCAACCCATGCATAACGTGATGCGACTTTTCCATTCTTTTGTGTTCCTGCAGGAAACACAGCGCAACAACCTTTCTGAGAACACAGCCTTAATGTATTACTGGGTATTTGCAATTGAAGTTTTTTTCCAATAAAGATATGCGAGCTGATTTGCCAGAGTAGACCTGATATTGATAATGCCATCTTCTCAACTTCTCTTCTTAAACACTGGTATGTTGGGGTTTAAATTTAAGAGGCGAATAGAAATGTTGTCAGTGAAGACAAAAAAAAATGAATAATATGAGAATTTCTAACTCATCCCCACCGAGCAAAGCGGGTGGTTTCAGTGCACGGTCGCTTAGCGCCACTAGGCACTCCCATAGCAGTTCAATGTTATACTGTGTGGGGCACGTAAGGGTAATTCAGGACTACAGTAATCGCCTGATTCCAAATTACATCTCCATCCGAGTTGCGACGACTTGGAGAGGAAATAGTATTTAACGCAGCAGGGGATCTGAGCAGCAGCAACTTCGGGGGTCATTAAACTTCCCTTTTCTAACAAAACAAACAAAAGTTTTGTCTGGAGCTCCCTTTAACTTTTGTCATTTTGTCACTTTAATGTAAAGTATTTTAAATCTACCTGAAAATATGAGGACTGCAGTTGATATTGTATTAGTTATGTGTTTTGGTAAGCCTGCTCTTGGTACTGTGCTCATGACAAGACGTGACAGAGAAATAACTGATTTCACAAGGCGTCAGCCGGTGCCGACGTCTTACGACATCAATTTATTGAGCAGTTATAAAGTTCTCAGGCGTGCCAAAGCATTTCCCCCATCCTGCCTTTATGTCTCTGGCACGGTTGTTATTCCACAGAAAGGAAAATTGTTCTCTAGCTCTTGCTCTGTCCTAGGAAGCCCCCTCTTGGAATAAATTTGCAAAACAGCATGTGAAAGGATATCTCTGCCTAGCAGTCATATAAAGAAAGCAGCAGGGTTCCCACAACTGGTCAGAAGTCAAATTAACACTAAATGTGAGCGTTTATGTATTCTTATAAAAAGGTGTGTGTGTGTGGGGGGGGGGGGGGGGGGGATCTGCCACTTATTGTTAGTGCAGAGCTGGTGTTTGCAGAAAAAATTCAGAATTATTATTAATCATTAAGGCAGCAATCTTAGTCAAATAAAATATTCACCATTTATTCAAGCACTATGCTCAATATAGAACAACCAAATGTATATTTATGTGTGTAAAGTACACAAATCCCATAATGTATTGCTATAGGTAACTATAATGCATATGTCAAAAAAGGACATCGGGGTTGATAGATGCACATGTGGGGGCAGACGTGTGCATTTTGCGTGCCTATAGTTACCTTGCTGCCTGGTTCTTTATCATGTATAGTTTTGGCTCTTATGTTCTTCTGCATTGTGTTATGACTTTGTCAGACAGTGGCTCTGGTCGTCACTGCAGATCTATGTCAGGATGTTTTTTTATGATGTAATGCATTGTTATGTTGTGTCTTCTTTGTTTCAAAAACTTTCAAAAATAAAGAATCTTAAAAAAAAATTTTTTAAAAAGGACACCGGCGAGATTCGGGTGCTGGGCGAAGCTGCTAGTAGAATATCTGTAATGCTGCCGATATTCTTTCTACTATCCAGTGCTGGATAATTACAATTCATACAATATTGGTACATTTACTGATATTCTATTATCATTTTACCTAACCTTCCTCTCACACTAACCATCCCTCTATTTACTCCTCACACTAACCTACTACTATCTAAACCTAACACTAACCCCCCTTAACTACTCCTAACATGATGCAGGAAACAAAAGCGAAAACCGAGAGCCCCTGATGGGGCAGATTATTACACGATTAAAGACAGTAAGTAGAATTGAGTAATAATACTTACAAAATGGGTCACCACTAAGGTAGCCACTGTGTAGGCAGGTGGGGAGTATAGAACCTGACCACACTCAGGTTAAGAAGTCGCTCTCTGTAGAAAGAAACAGGGAAACACACCCCTCCACCAATGGTGGACTAGCAATAAAGAAAATCCTGGAACAGATGCACAAAAAGGATAAAACAATGCTTTTAAAATTGATAAAAATGGGGGGTAGTGGTGGACTTACCTCCCCATAGAATACACATGTATGAGTGTAATTCAAAAATCTTTAATTGAGAACTCCAAAGTGCAACGCATTTCGCAGGATAATTCCTGCTTCATCAGGCAATATAAGGAGTAGGGATAATCAAAGAGATGCAAATTCTTCCAAGTTGATGCAAAGTTATGCAAACTTGTATGCAAATGTATGCAGTTTGAAAAAGGCCTAACCCAGGTTTAAATTCATTGGTCCATTTTGAAGCTGCATATATTTGCATAAAAATTTGCATAAACTCGGAAGAATTTCCATCTCTTTGATCATTTCTAATAAGAAGTAACTGAGGGACATACAAAACACCTGGCTAAGCTATACATTAATGAGGTTATGATGTATAAATAAGAAACAGTATAAAAATAACATTCCATGTTGGGAACAACATATATGTATAGCATCAAAAATAACATTACATTCATCATATGTGTAAGGTAGTGACAATGATGATATAGATATATGTTTTTCCCAATATGGAATATACATATATGTTGTTCCCAACATGGAATGTCGATCTGTAATGTTGTTTTTATACTGTGTATATAAGCTGTGTTTTTCAGTTTTGGTCAGGAACCAGTCCGACGAAGGCTTTTTATAAGTCGAAAGCTCACTGTTTATCCATCTCTAAGTTAGCCAATAAATGGTATCATCCTGATTCAAAACTTCTTATTTATACATCACAACCTCATGAATGTATAGCTTAGCCAAGTGTTTTGTATGTCCCTCAGTTACTCCTTATATTGCCTGATGAAGCGGGAATTAACCTGCCAAACATGTTGCTCTTTGGAGTTGTCAATTAACGTTTTTTGAATTGCATTCATACCTGTGTCTTCTATGGGGAGGTAAATCCACCACTACCTCCCATTTTTATCAATTTTAAAAGCATTGTTTTATTCTTTTGGCGCCTCTGTTCCAGGATTTTCTTTACTCCTAAGGCCCGGTTCACATCTGCATTTCCAGGCAAAAAGGATCGGTGAGCGGATCCGGTCTCCGCTTCACCGGATCCGGATGGCTCAGTCCGTGGCCCATTCACATAGTGAAAACGGATCTGATCAATGATTGATCGGATCCGTTTTCACTCAGCAAATACATACCTAATCTTGTGCCGCAGCCTGCGGTAGAGGCTTCCTCTTCTTCCGCTGTGATTACACATGTGACTAGTCACATGACGCATCATGTAGTCGCATGACGCGGAAGAAGACAGAAGCCTCTACCGCCGGCTGCTATGGAAGATTTGGTATGTATTAACCCTCCCTCGCCCACCCACCCAGCTGCTGCACCCTCCCCTCACCCTCCCGTCGCTAGATTCGCGTCGTGGCAGGCCCCCATCCCGCGTGGACTAGTGTGAAGAAACGTTCCATTTCCCATTGCCCCCAATGCTGCAGTATTTTTGTCCAGATCCGTTCCGCTAGGCAGAACGGTCCGGAAAATTAGGGCCTGCTGCATTTTTTGGATCTGGGGGCCGGAACGTATCCGTACTAACGAATGCATGTGAATGGATCCATAGGTTAACATTGGATCCATTCACATGCGTTCCGTTTGTACAGTATACGTTCCAGTTATGTTCCGGTAAAAAACGGTAATGTGAACCGGGCCTCTCACTAATCTACCGATATCTAAGCATACATATGCTAACCTACCGCTATCTAAGCCTAAAGCTCAACACACACCATACAATCTTGGTTGTACAATCTTACAACTTTCATGTAGTATAAGAGTTTATCCAATCGATCATTCCAGGTATTTTCAATCGGTTGGCCCTTATACTGCATAGATTTGGTAAATCTGTACATCCAAGATTGTATGGTGTGTGTTGAGCTTAGGCTCCTTGCATACTATGTTCATTGCATTGTGGTTCCAGTGCATACAGTAAAGTTTACAGTGCCATAAAAATATCCTTCACTGCTCTGTAAACACACACGTTACCCTTTAAATGCACTGTATGCAGTGCGTTATCCCGACAGAATCTGCCGCGCCGCCCTGCAATTAGTGTACCAACCCCCTAGGAATAACATTGCATCGTGTTGGGATGCAATGATATTGTGCGTTACGATGGATCACATTGCAGATAGTGTGCAGGGAGCCTAAAACGAACCTACTCGCAACATTAATCTACTACAGAGAGGCGAAAGAATAAACCTGCTTATGATGGTTGTCTTGTGTTGCTGTTCTCTTCCAATGACAGGATTAACTGGACAGAATTGAAACTATTTTGTCAGTTGTGATTCTTTACCTAAATTGTATTTTACATGTCTCTTCCTAGGATTCAGCTTTAGAGTGTAACTCTCCTGATACAAATAATGCTAATTTACTTCTGGAAAACAAAAGATCACTCAATTTTACTTCTGAACATCTTAAGCCCCATCTACACGATACGATTCTTTGTACGATTCGATTACGATTCTATTTATGATCCGATTAAATCTGACATGTCCGATCAGAATTCAATTCGATTCAATTCGATTTGCCACTGTTTTTCCATGGCGAATTGAATCAAATCCCGATCTGACACGTCGGATTTAATCAGATCATAAATAGAATCGTAATTGAATCGCACAAAGAATCGTATCGTGTAGATTGGGCTTAAGCATGATTGAGCAAGCATTATTCACCAAATACATTGAAAAAGGTCGCCATGGTAATGTGGGCACCAGGGATATTATTATTAGCTGCTAAAATATTGGTAAATGACCAATAGTCTACTATTGGGCTCTAGCTAATTCCAGTAGTAAAATATTAGTAATTTTTAATGATATCTTACTTATACCTAAACTGACCCTATGCTCACTTGAACCCTCCCTACCCTAACCTACCCTCTGCACCACAATCTCCACCAATATACAGTAAGTATCACCTTTAGCACTAAAAACTCCACTGAAATTACAATGATTATCAGGCACTGCCAGTGCCTAAATTACCCCTAGGCACTGGCATAGCCGAAATTAACAATAGGGTCTATGCTCCGCCCATTTTACCAGGTACCCAGCGCCCAAATGACCTACTTATTTACTCACATCTTTGCTGTTTGTCTTCCCATATGTTGTTAGCGATGGTCAGTGATGTGCAAATAATTGAGTTGAAACAAATTGTCATGTTAATTTAATGCAAATTTATGCAGCCTTTAAAAAAGGCCCAATCAAATGCTTGGCTCTTTCATACATCATGAACAACATGTAATGACTCTATGTTTTCTATGCACATGAAAACAATATAATCATTATGAGGTAACTGTATTATACAAAGACAAACGGAATGGAATGTGTTTTTATCAACAAAAATGGAATTTCCCTTTAAATTTCAGCATTTACTGTGACATAGCATTTTTGCTATTCACTTATTTCTCCCTGCATTATCTTATCAGCTTTGCGTGGTAAAGCAGGAAAAACTGTCTGCTGAGCAAAGATGACCTATGGATGAAGTGATTTCTGTCCGCCTTGTCCACAAGGCTGGATTTACACTTTATGTCCCTAGGCCAAGTAAGTTGTGGCTCCCCTTTCTTGTGCTGCAGCGCCGCTCCCATTGCATGTGCAACCCCCTCTTCCATGTGTAACATCCATATATCGCTACCCCTTTCTCTCAAGAGCAGCTCCCTTGAGCAGCAGTTTCCCTTTTTTCATGTGGTGATCCCCATTTTCAGCTTCCTCTTTTATATCTAGCAACCCTTCCTTCATATCCAGGTGTCCCCCGGGGCTGCATCCACCCAAGGCCCGGGCCTTCGTGGCCTTTCCAGTAATCGAGCCCTGCTCTTCCGTCTAAATGTATTTACACATGCCTCCATATAAACTGAGAAAGCAACATGTGGACAGGTGTCCTGAAGTCGTGTAAACAGCCGACACTCTACTCCAGTGGTCTTCAAACTACGGTCCGCGGGCCGAAGCCGCCCCCGCCCCAAGGCTTTTTCACTGACCCCCAAACACAAAATGTATAACTTACAGATGTGGCCCTCTGCACCTTTAAATATTGGCGGCTTGCATATAGAATAGCAGTGCTGGCACGACCCATCCACATACTGTAGAAGCCAGCGAGCAGTCATTCTCTGGCTTCCAATCCAATTCTGCATAAGGTGACACTGATGTGCAACTTAACGGCAGGTTGTCTCCTGGGTAGGCTTCACTGTCTGGTGCACAAAGATGTTCTTCACGCGCCGCATGACTGAAAGGCTGCTGCTGGGAGTTCTCCTCTGGGCATGATTGGGGGGAATATATACCTAGATTCAATGGGTTCTATTCACAAAGCATTACCACATTCGGTAATGCTGAAAACAGCTGATTTTACCAATCACCTTCCCAAGTTACAATTCACTAAATCTCTGCACAGAAAATTACAGTTCCCGACTAGTGAGGAAAATTACCGACTGGTGCGGTAATTACCTCGGGAAATGTCAAGAAATGTCATGCTTTGGTCTAAATTCATCAAGCATTACCACTTTTGGTAATGCAGAACAGCTGAAAATTCAGCATTCATGAAGTGGGGGAAAAAATATGAAAATGTTTACTATGCAATGTAGTTACACATTTTTCCCTTCATTCTTCACTTAGGGATGTACTTACTTTACCTGCCAGCGGTTTAAACATTAATAGCTGTGTGTTGAGTTATTTTGATGGGACAGCATATTTCCAGCTATACAAGCTGTACACTGACTACTTTACATTGCATGAAAGTGTCCTATCTTCAGCTTTGTCCCATGAAAAGATAAAATAAAATATTTACAACAATGCGACAGGAGTACTCACTTTAGTGAGATAGTTTACCATAGAGAATCAGACATTTTTGCTACTTTTTGTTTCTCGTTTTCTCAAACCAGAAGGGTAGGCCTGGTCCTCCAGCTGACGTAACAACACTACAAATCCCAGCATGAGTTGGTAGCTTCTAGCTGTCAGAGACAGATAGTCAGGTAATATACTGTGCGTAGACCTGGATATATATTTCAGCAAAGTGGAAAAATAAGCCTAGCGCTTGGAGACAGTCAGAGCATTACACACCCATGTGTGCGTGTAAACCTAAAGTGAGGGGGAGCTCCCAGTATTGGTAGAACAGCTGTTTGGCCCATCAGCTGCTGTTGTGCAGGGCTCTCAGCCAAGCCGTATGAGCTGGAATCCTCCGTGCTTACTTGGAAATAAAGCTCACAGATGCAGCAGCCGGCTGTGAGTCAGCTCCGGCTCCCAGGGTGCTGGGCTGAACCCCCCGCATAGCGGCGGGGTCAGACGCAAAGCCTCTCATTACCCACTGTGCCGAACCAGATGTTGAGGGAAGCCATCAGGGGGAGGATAAGGATGGACTGAAAAAAAAAGAAGAATGAAAAAAAATAGGAACTTCTGGTCTCATTATAACCTTTCACTGCAAGAAACAGTGTGCTGGGATGCAGTTTGTAGGGGGTTACACAATGTCCTGAGTTTAATTGGATATCTTTATTTTAATTTGCGAGGTCAAATTGGAAACATGAAGCATGGCCTGAGCTAATATATTTGCAATATGTTAACTTGAACTTAGGAATACTCTTGAAAACATATTGTGTGTCAGGCAGCTTTCCCCACAAAGACAGTTCCACACAGAGCAGGGGATTATCCACCAGGTAACCTAGGCAGGTGCTTGGGGCCTAGTAGGTGTCAAGGGGCCCACCTGCCACCTTCTTTGACTTCTCTCCACTTCAGCTTACCAAAAGGTCCACAAGGGGGCCCCAAATCTACTACCTTGCCTAGGGCCCCATTACATCTTAATCCAGGGTCGGATTTACCATATGGCACTGTAGGCATGTGCCTATATGCGCCTGATTATGGAAAGGTGGCTCACTCCCCTCCCCTAAATACTCCCCACCTCCTTCCCTATGCAGAGTCCTGAGCAGAGTGTAAATGAGAGGTTACTCACCCAGCTCCCTGCATTCCACTGATGAGATCTCCCTTCAGCGGGGGGCACCTCTTTCTACTTTATACTGAGGGCACCTCTGGCTAGTGGCTACCTAATGCTAAGGGGCACCTGTAGCGATGACGGGCAAGGGAAGTAAAGAAAAAGTGACAGCTGGGCCAGCCAGGACACTTGTGGTGCATATCCGTTGGTGTTTTTAGGTTCATGGAGGGCGAGGTCATTTGTGTCTATAGGCTTCTGTGATGTAAATCCGGGCGTGTCTTAACCCTGGTCTCTGATACATATAACCTCATTTTTAGAAAAATAAAAATTAGGACAATGTGGAAAATGTCAATAACAGCATGAAGATAATTTAAATAGTACAATGGCAACATATCAAATTCTGAAACAGAGAAGTGTGATTTATGAACAATAACGTCTCATTTTTAAACCGTGTCTGGCCTTGCTGGCCCTGGTACAAGTGGCAGACATGGACACTCTCTTAGGGCATGGAGTGTAAAGGTGCGTACACAGATAGAAGAAGGTATTGAGCGGCACCATCAAGTGTATTAGCTCTTAACTTATTGCAGACAACTTCACATGTTGCTAGTTGTCTGCAATACTATGAGCTAAATGGTGCCAGTTTCTACCTTCCTCTATCTGTGACTGGGTCTGGAGTGCCTTCTGACCTAATGACCTTGCACATCATAAACTACCTACACAGGAGTGCTATCCATCCCTACTTTGATTTAAGGTGCGTACACATGCACAATTACTGTCTGCTGGTCTTCTGTGTCTCTGGCGTCGCATACTCCACCTCCTCTAATCAGGAAGTAGAGTGAGCAGCGATGGAGACACAGAAGACCAGCAGCACATGAAGCTTTATTGTATGGAGACCGAAGCCCAGAAGAAGTGAGTTGTCAGAGTAACCCATGCCTGCCACTGCCTTTGTGGTGCAATAGAAGAGGGAGCACAGAGAGGGGCACCGAGGTGAGGGAGGGAAGAGTTGGGTCCCCTCCCTGTGGCTTTATCACAGTGTGTCCGATGCTCCCCCCTTGGCCCCCTCCGACACTGTGCCCCGGACGGACTTCAGCCCCTAAAAATGGTGCTGCTGAGGTACCACCCCCCCCCCCCCCCCTTTGCTTAAGGGCAACCTCTGGGAGCACATTGCGAAAGAGTCTTAAAGTGAACCAGAGGCGAAGCACCCTCATGTATTTTACCATATATATCAGTGGGAACATTAGAGAAAACACCTACCCTGCTCTCTGCTTCATTCTTCACTGCTCAGCCTGCTTGTTATCAGCCATGATAAAATTCCCGAATGAGCATTCAGTCTGGCTTTGCTCAGGAATCATTATAGCTGAGTCTGACTTCTCTGATGTCTTTTCAAGCCCAAGCCTGCTCCCTTCTGGCTCTGCTATAATGACTCAGCTATAATAATTCCTGAGCAAAGCCAGACTGCCCAGTCGGGATTTTATCAGGGCTGGTAAGAAGCAGGGTAAAAACCTGTACTGAGAAAGGGGGGGGGGGGGGGGGGTGGTTACTCACCTCGGGAGGGGGAAGCCTCCGGATCCTATTGAGGCTTCCCCCGTCCTCCTGCGTCCCATGGGGGTCTCGCTGTGCCCCTCCGAACGTTGGTGATGTAAATATTTACCTTACCGGCTCCAGCGCAGGCGCAGTAGTGGCGCTGCGCTCCGAAGTGGGCGGAAATACCCAATTTCAGTCAGGTCCATTCTACTGCGCAGGCGCAAGTCTCCGGCGCCTGCGCAGTAGAACAGACCCGACAGAGATCGGGTATTTCCGTCTACTTCGGAGTCAAAAGCCGAAACAGCACCCCCACTGGAGCCTGGAAAGGTAAATATTGAACAGGCTGATGGATTTGTCGGCATGGCTTTGTGGGGCTGCAGCCAGACCCCCGTGGGACAGAGGAGGACGGGGGAAGCCTCATTAGGATCCTGAGGCTTTCCCCTCCCGAGGTGAGTACCCCCCAGGGGAAGCTTTCCTTGTTACAGTGTCTCTTTAAAGGGAACCTAAAGCGATGCTTCTATATGTATTTCCTTTTAAAGGATACCCGAACTGACATGTGACAGGATGAGATAGACATGTGTATGTACAGTGCCTAGCACACAAATAACTATGCTGTGTTCCTTTTTTTCTTTCTCTGCCTGAAAGAGTTAAATATCAGGTATGCAAGTGGCTGACTCAGTCCTGACTCAGACAGGAAGTGACTACAGTGTGACCCTAACTGAAAAGAAATTCCCCCTTTTTTACCTCTTTCTTGCTCCCAGAAGCCATTTTCTGCTAGGAAAGTGTTTTATAGTTTGAATTTCTTATCAGTAAGGGTCATACTGTAGTCACTTCCTGTCTGAGTCAGGACTGAGTCAGCCACTTGCATACCTGATTTTTAACTCTTTCAGGCAGATAAAGAAAAAAAAAGAACACAGCATAGTTATTTGTGTGCTAGGCACTGTACATACACATGTCTATCTCATGTTTGCGTTTTTCCTATACTTAACTTTGAGGCAGAAACGCACCCGCAATCCAAAATCTGCAGCAGCCCGGGAGTATGCGTTTCTGCAAAACGCCTCCCGCTCTGGTGTGCACCAGCCCATTGAGATACATTACCCTAGCGGATCCACACCCACAAGCAGATCCCAAACCGCAGCAGAACCGCTCTGGTGTGCACTAGGCCTCTGACTGCAGTAGTGTCTGAATCACACACCTGAAACAAGCATGCAGCTATTCCAGTCAGATTTGAGTCAGAGCACCTGATCTGCATGCTTGTTCAGGGTCTGTGACTAAAATTATTAAAGGCAGAGGATCAGTAGGACAGCCAGGTAATATGCACTGTTTAACCTGCTGAGCGGTCTGGACGAGCTCAGCTCGTCCAACACCGCCAGAGGCTGCCGCTCAGGCCCTGCTGGGCCGATTTTCACCAAATAAAGTGCAGCACACGCAGCCGGCACTTTGCCAGCCGCGTGTGCTGCCTGATCGCCGCTGCAGCGCGGCGATCCGCCGCGTGCAGCGGCGAAAGAGGGTCCCCCCAGCCGCCCGAGCCCAGCGTAGCCGGAACAAACAGTTCCGGCCAGCGCTAAGGGCTGGATCGGAGGCGGCAGACGTCAGGACGTCGGCTGACGTCCATGACGTCACTCCGCTCGTCGCCATGGCGACGAGGGAAGCGAAACACGGAGGGCCGCTCATTGCGGCCTTCCGTGTTATTTCTTGCCGCCGGAGGCGATCAGAAGATCGCCTCCGGAGCGCCCTCTAGTGGGCTTTCATGCAGCCAACTTTCAGTTGGCTGCATGAAATAGTTTTTTTTTAATTAAAAAAAAAACCTCCCGCAGCCACCCTGGCGATTTAATCAGAACGCCAGGGTGGTTAAAAGGAAATAAATATGGCAGCCTCTATATCCCTCTTGCTTTAGGTTCCATTTGAAGCTGTGAAGCACCAACTTCTAACATATTGCATCTCACTAAAAATCCCCAGGTGCAGGCAGCAAGTTTTTTTATCTCACGGAATGACATCAGGCCCTTTGGGTGCTATAGAGAGACTTCGCTTCAGTTATCATCTGTTACTGAAAAGTACAACAAATACAACTCCAAACTTCTGAGCAGCTGAAACCCTACATCAGATAAAAATGGTGTTGCACAGTGTATTAGATTAAATGGGCACTATGAAACAAACAACCCTGTTTGTAGAGCATCATTAGAACATCATTCAGTATTTTTAAAACCACAGTGCCCTGGCTAATTTCCATAGTACTGCTGCAAAAAAAATGAAACGGTCTCATTCTTTTGTTTTGTTTTTTAATGAAATCTAAATCTTCCAGCTGTGATGAAAGGCTTTAGTGACAGGTTCTTTTAAGGTTCCCATTATGCTTTAGCATGGTGACTTAAAGACTGCAGGAAATGTTATCAGGCAGTGATAAACTGACAGGTAAGGTTTCTGGACTGAAATAATCTTTTTATAAGATCCATGACCTTGATCAAGTCTGTGTCACTAACCATGATGAACCAGAATTTGCAAGTACTGATGTTTACCACACTGCTAGTAGTGACCAATCTGTCATGTGGCTGACATCAAAAGTAGCAGGAATCCCTGTTAAGATGGTGTTAGACACTGGGTCAGCAGATTCAACAATAGCACACCAAGCTACTGCTAAAGGCCCAGTGCACACCAAAAACCTCTAGCAGATCTGCAAAACGCTAGAGGTTTTTGAAGCAGATTTCAGAGCGATTCTAGGCATGTTTAGAGACGTTTATTAACATGCCTAGCGTTTTTTGGAGCGTTTTCGTGTAGCAGATTACAAATATTGTTACAGTAAAGCTGTTACTGAACAGCTTCTGTAACAAAAACGCCTGGAAAACCGCTCTGATCTAGCGTTTTTCAGAGCTGTTTTCCACTTTCTTATACTTTAACATTGAGGCAGAAACGCCTCAGAAATCTAAAAAATGCTGCAGCCCCCGAGTTTGCGTTTGTGGAAATAACAAGCCGATCTGGTGTGCACCACCCAATTCACTTTCATTAGCCAAGTGGTTTCCCTCCTGCAGGCATTTTAAAAAACGCATCACAACCGCTCTGGTGTGCACCAGCCCAAAGACATATTCCAGGGAGAAAATACTACCATTCTAAATGCATGGTGGGGGAGGGTGGGTGGGTTTTTAAAATCATACGTAGAAGCTGGTGGCCTCAATTGTGGAGAGCTGCTGTTTCTCACCTGTTGAGTTGATTGAAGCAGCTGTCCCCAATTGGTCATGGTGGTTTGGGTTGCTTTCGAGCAGCGTGGACTATTTGGAGTGGTGCAGGACAATGGATTTTTCCCCCATGCTGTGATAGTTTGTGGGAGGTGTGGATGGTTCTGGGCTGGACACTTTTTGCTCGGATGTGGGAGGAGCTCCCCTTTTTTATTATTTTTTTTCTCTCTTGTGCATCCTGTTGTTGTCGTTTGGTGGGTGCCTATGTTGGCTCCCGTTGGGAAGTTGCTTGCTGGTTAGATGGGGGTGACTTTGGGTTGAGGATAGCCGGGGGTGTGGGTGATTGTGGGCAGCGCTGTATGGGTGTGTGGATGTGGGGTTTTCCAGGGGCCTGTAGATAGGTGTAATGTGTAGAGTATTAAATAAAGAGTAGTAAAAAAAGAAGGTGGTGGCCTTGCACTGTGGGGCTGGGAATAATAAGAGAATAGCAATCAACTGATAATCTATTAAAATTCCACTCTTATTAATATACACAGGGCTGGTTCTAGACTTTCTGCTACCTGAAGCAGACTTTGGAGGATGTGCATGGAGAGCAGTTGTGTTACATTTGGTGTGATCACTTTCATACCTATACTGGTCACTGGAAGTTCAGCATGGCTCCTCATGCCAGAAAACTCTCTAAAAAAAAGAGTTTTATATAAAGATGACCTAGGTTATAAGTAGATTGCTACTATCCTGATACTGAGCTGCAGTATGGTGGCTAAGATCATACAGCGCTGTAACAGGACAAGTTTCAATCAGAACAGGCCTCACCATGGTCGACCAAAGAAGTTGAGTGCATGTGTTAAGCATCGTATTCAGAGGCTGTCTTTTGCAAATATATGTAAGTGCTTGCAGCATTACTGCAGAGGTTGAAGGGGTGAGGGCTGCAAAGACAAATGTTTATTGTTTACAGTCAAGCATGGTGATGCAATTGTCATGCCATCATGTACTATGACATACTGAAGCAGAGCATGATCCTTTGGAAACTGGGACGCTGGGCAGTATTCCATGATAACCACCTTTTTTTAGAGCTATTCAGAATCGCACATGGCTCTTGAAAACATTGTGGCCCCATAGGAAAGCATTAGTTGCGTTTTCACATGTGATTTCATATTTTGGCAAAACACTACAGATTTTAACAAGTTTGACCCCTACCTAATCCTTCATAGGTTGCACATTCCAAAAACAGTCAGATGCACATTTACAAGGCCATGCACAAGCATGTCAAATGGCCCACATTGGCTTCATGGGAATTAGCTGATGGCCCTCACCCACTTGCCCCATTTCTATACACAAGGCTGTTTCCAGCTGCAAACATTTCAGGCAAAGGCCTGGAGTGCTGTGTAGTGTTCAGGGCGCAGATACTGTACCCCCTGTGAGCTTACCTGTGCACAGCTGTGAAATCTGCAGGCAGTACACTTTGCTGTGCACTGTGCTGCTGCCTGCATTTGATTGTGTAGACATAGCTGGTTGTGTGTCTGACCGCTCTCCTCCTCATTTGATAAGGAAATCCTGCCAGCTGTCCATCTCCTGGCCAATCATTAAAAAGGCTGTCAGTAGGTGCCAAGAACTGATTCTGTCACCAGTACAGTAAAAAGTTTCTGTGCAGGACAGCATGTAGTCTGGAGCATGTTAGATTGCTGCTGTCAGCTGCACACTGCAGTTGCCTGATCAGCTAGAAGAAGATAACTGAGAAGGCCAAATGACTGTGGAGAAAAAAGACTGAATATTTATGGCAACCAAGCTTGCAGAAAGGGCACTGGGGTTATCAAGCAACATAATCCTGGAGAAGCTACAGGGATGTGTGTATTGAAATGGGAAAATGGAGGTGAGACATTCCAAATCCAAAAAAGCTTTATTGGCAGGACCAAATACATTTAGCATTGCCAAAGCAAAACATCAGCATTCCTGTTTCAGTTTAACCGTGATGAAAAAGTCTTTGTGTACACTGGTAGCACTTGCATGTCACTAAATGAGATAAAGAAGTCTTTGGGAGTTTATTGGGGACCAGTTTATTAACCTCCCTGGCGTTCAGTTTCTGCTGGATTTCTGAGCAAAAAGCGATCCAATTAATTTTCATAACCTTTTTTCCTGTATCTTAACAAAATGTATCAAGCAGGGGTCTAGTGTACATTTTTAGTCCAATAAAAGTTTGAAACACAAAATCTAAACTTTCAAAATTACTCCCCAAAATCTTTGATCATTTTATACTTCCAAGCTGCAGCTGCTCAACCTGCACTAATACAGTAGAGATGATGGGCAGATTCGATCAAATCTGATTAGAGAGAGATCGGTTGGCTGCTCATACTCCGTAGGTTGATTCCCGATAAATTTCAACATGAAATCGCTCGGGAATCGGCTGTGCCCATTGCCTCGTCACTGCCCCCCCAATGTAAAAATGTACTCCTGTATGTGCATTTATACATTACCTGTCCTGAGTCGCCCACCACTTGGTGCCCATCTGTCTTCGGAATCCCCCACAGATTATTGTATGTAAGTAGCCAGGTCTAGGTGACCCCAGTATAGGCTAGGTAAGTTCACTTATCCCCAGTATAGGCTAGGTAGGTACAGATGTCCCCTAGTATAGGTGTTGCTCAGTATTGGCTAGGTAGGTGTAGGTATCCCCCAGGACAGGCTAGGTAGGTGCCGGTGTCCTCCAGGATCGGCTGGTTAGGTGCCCCCCATGATCAGCTGGTTAGGTGCCCCCCAGTATAGGCTAGATAGGTGCCCCCCAGTATAGGGTAGATAGGTACCCCCCAGTATAGGGTAGATAGGTGTCCCCAGTATAGGGTAGATAGGTGTCCCTCAGTATAGGGTAGATAGGTGCCCCCAAGTATAGGGTAGATTGGTGCCCCCCCAGTATAGGGTAGATAGGTGCCCCCCAGTATAGGGTGCTCGTGGTGGTGCCCCAGGAGGGGTTTTCTTGATAGAGATTCGGTGAGCTCTCTCCACTGTAAAAAAGGGTGAGAAAGTATTGTCGGGAAGTAGCTTTTTTAGAAGGGTTTCAACGTAGGTAGTTGCATCTTTACCTTCCATTCCTTCTGGTAATCCGAGGAGTCTAATGTTATTCCTTCGGTTGTGGTTTTCTGCATCCTCGGATCGGTCTTCCAGTGCTTTGAGGCGGTGTCGCATGTCTGGAATGGCTACCTCGTGTTCTCTCACCCGGTCTTCTGCATCTGAGGTACGTTGTTCTATTGCAGAGATTCTATCTCGGATGGTAGACATGTCTTGTCGCAGGAGCCCCATGCCCGCCTCCACATGATCTATCTTAGAGGTGAGGGTGGCTTGACAGACTTTTATGGCTTCCATCAGGGCCTCAGCATAGGGAGGGGGGGGGGGGGTTTCCTGGTCTTCCGTGTCGTCTACAGGCAAGAATTCTGTCCCCTGCTTGTTTTTATTTCTGCTGGAGCTGGGAGTCTCCGGAGGGCAGTCTAGGGCACGATTCTTCTCCCCCTTCTCCTTATCTTTATTGCCCTTTGTGCGCTGAGCCATCGGATCTCCGTAAGGGTGAAAGCGTGAGGAGGAAGAGAGATGGCTTCTAGCGGGGCCAGGTTCCTGATCCCAGTCTGTGCTGTTAAAATCAGTCGCCCGGAGGGTCACACCAATTAGCCAGCTTTAGCTCTGAGCAGGCAGGGAATCAGCAGGATGAGTTCAGGCTGTGGATGTTCAAATATTATTTCGCAATTTATAATAAAGAGAGCAAGGGCAGCGGAGCTCTCACACCACACGTCTTCTCAGCTCTACATCCAGGCCACGCCCCCCAGTATAGGGTAGATAGGTGTCCACAGTATAGGGTAGATAGGTGCCCCTCAGTATAGGGTAGATCGGTGCCCCCCAGTATAGGGTAGATAGGTGCCCCTCAGTATAGGGTAGATAGGTGCCCCCCAGTATAGGGTAGATAGGTGCCCCCCAGTATAGGGTAGATAGGTGCCCCCCAGTATAGGATAGATAGGTGCCCCCCAGTATAGGGTAGATAGGTGCCCCCCAGTATAGGGTAGATAGGTGCCCCACAGTATAGGGTAGCTAGGTACAGGAGCCCCACAGTATAAGTTAGCTAGGTACAGGGGCTCCTGTACACTATCTGCAGCATAAGGAATGTAAAGCTTAGTGTCCCCCCCCCCCCGATCCCCCCCTATTGTCCCCAATGCAGCCGCTGCCTTGTAAGATACATACCGAGCCTCGTTCCAGCAAGTGCACCAGCTGCAGATAGTATACAGGAGCCCCTGCACTTAGTTAGCTTATACTGTGGGGCTCCTGTAGCTAGGGAAACCCCCTAAGTGGCATGCCCGACACTGTGTTGGGCATACCGCTTTCAGCAAGAATTCCTTGCCCGACACAGTGTCGGGCATACTGCTCAGGAGGTTAAGTATACAGAAAGTCACAAGTCATTACTCAGCGTATAAAAACCATTACAGACTCACAGCCTTTAATCCTTCATATACACAAAGTGTAGCATGCACTCACAAATATCAACACCAGGAAAGCTGCAGGTTCAAATAATGTGCAAGGATGTGTGCTCCAGGCCTGTGCAGGTCAACTAGCGGAAGTTTTTACACAAATATTCAACCTCTCTCTCTCTCTTCGGGTGTAGTCCCCTTATGCCTTAAATCCACAACCATTGTGCCACTTCCAAAAAATCCTAGGATAACCTGTCTTAATGACCGACCAGTTGCTCTAACCGCTGTCATCGCCAAGAGCTTTGAACGACTGGTAGCCACACACACATTAAAGCCTCCATCCCATCAAATCTAGATCAACAGCAGTTTGCCTACTGAACAAATAGATCGACTGAAGACACCATCTGTGTAGCTCTCCATACTGCCCTCTCACACCTAGAAAAGCCCAACTCCTATATTAGGATGCTCTTTGTTGACTACAGCTTAACATTTAACACCATCGTACCTAGCCAGCTGATCAACAAACTCCATGCACTAGGTCTTGCTCCCTTCCATATGTAGCTGGTTATTGGACTTTCTTACTAATCGCCCTCAAGCTGTCTGTCAGAAAAACAGACACATCCTCCACCCTTACCCTGAGCACTGGCATGCCACAGAGCTGTGTACTAAGCCCTCTCCTCTACGCACTTTTCACCCATGACTGCCAACCTATCCATACCTCAAACATAATTGTTAAGTTTGCACATGATACGACTGTCATTGGGCTAATATCAGACAATGAGGAAGCTGCATACAGAGAAGAAGTTAGGAACCTGACTGCATGGTGCGACATTAACAACCTGTTATTAAATACAAAAAAGAACAAAGAAGTTATTCTGGACTTTAGAACCACCAAAGAGACCACTGACCTACCATTAATAATCTATGCAGAGGCTGTGGAGAGAGTTTCCAGCTTTAAGTTTTTGGCAGTCACCATCGCAGAGAACCTGTCCTGGGCTGACAATGCTTTAGCTGTAACTGGCAAAGCACAACAATGCCTCTACTTTTTGAGAAAACTAAGAAGCGCTAACCTTTTACAGAAGCTGCTGGTTAATTTCTACAGATGCACTGTAGTAAGCGTTTTGACCAATTGCATCACAGCCTGGTACAACAACTGCACCAAGGCTGCTAGAAAAGCCCTGCAGCGAGTTGTTAAAATAGCAGAAGTCATTATCGGCACTGAACTACCATCACTGGAACTTTTTGTATAAGACTCGCTGTATGAGAAGGGCCATAAATGCCTTGTTTGAGCTCCTGCCATCAGGTAGACATTTTATATCAATCTGCATACAAACAAACAGACTGAAAACCAGCATTTTCCCATCCGCCATAAACTTGATGAACTCTGAATCCTCTCTGAAATAATTAACACTGTGTACAAATTGTTTAAATATCTGTAATACCTGGCATACTTTAATTTATTCTATTTCTACCTTTGTTACTATCACTTTGTTCCCTATATGCACTGTGGGGTTGTCATGAAAAGTAATTTTGTTGTGTTACACGACAATAAAGTGCTTGAATCTAGAATACTCTTTATTTAAATATCTCTAAAATCACATAAAGACAAACATATTTAAAAGAGAAACAGATCTGGAACACCAAGATCTAGAAAGTTCAATACACATTATATCCAAAACATATTGATCAAGTAGGAAAAACTGGCAATTAATCTAATTGGGCATGTTTCACTATCTGAATGACTGAGGCCTCTTTTCTACGGACAGTTGATAATAATAATAATAATAATAATGGCAGTATTTGTATAGCGCCTTTCTCCTGTCGGACTCAAAGCGCTTGCGAGGCAGCCACTAGAGCGCACTCAGTAGGCAGTAGCAGTGTTAAGGAGACTTGCCCAAGAAACTCCTTACTGAAATAGGTGCTGGCTTACTGAACAGGCAGAGCCGAGATTTGAACCCAGGGCTCCTGTGTCAGGGTGATAGGCAGTGAAAAGCCTCTCAAACTCTCACAACTGCTTGCTGCTGCCTGGCAACTGCTTTCTGAGTACACAGTTCAACTGCCTGTGGAAATGAGCCCTAAAGATGCCCATTAACCATACCATTTTTTCACCAAATAAGATCTTTCGTTGCGATTTTCACCACTTAAGCCTAACTGGACGAAAATTTTCGTCCAGTTAGGCTGCGCGCACTCCCGCGGGCCCCCTGTGCGCGCTCCCGCTGGGGGTCGTTAGCCCAGCGATCAATGAAAGGGATTATAAATCCCTTTAACTGATCGGACACCCAGCCCCCCCCCCCCCCCCCCTCCCCGGAGAAAAGCCGACAGACACTCTTCAGACGCTGCGGCTTTTCGGAGATCAAAAAGTTCCCCTGTGGTCTATCTTCTTCCTGGGAGCGAGCTCGATCGCTCCCAGGACTTTTTGACTGTGGCCATCTTGTGGCCAAATAGCAAACTACACCAAAATCACCTTACATTGAATAAAATACATTTTTATACATGTAAAATCCCCTGTTTACCTCCCACACCAAAAAATACCCACATACCCATTTAATAAAAAATAAAATAAAAAATTACAATAATAAAAAAATAAAAAAAAACATAAATAGTTACCTAAGGGTCTAAACTTTTTAAATATTCATGTCAAAGGAGTATATCAATATGATTTATTAAATTATGGGCTTCTAAATAGTGATAGACGCAAATTGAAAAAATGCACCTTTATTTCCAAATAAAATATTGTCGCCATACATTGTGATAGGGACATAATTTTAATGGTGTAATACCCGGGACATATGGGAAACAATACATGAGTTTTAATTATGGAGGCATGTATTATTTTAAAACTATAATGGCTGAAAACTGAGAAATAATGCATTTTTTCAGTTTTTTCTTATTCTTCCTGTTAAAATGCATTTACAGTAAAGTGGCTCTTAGCAAAATGTACCACCCACAGAAAGCCTAATTGGTGGCGGAAAAAACAAGATATAGATCAATTCATTGTGATGAGTAGTGATAAAGTTATTGGCAAATGAATGGGAGGTGAAAGTTGCTCAGATGTAAAAAATTCTCAACCCTGTGGGCTGAAGTGGTTAATGATCAAATTGCATAGAAAATTCACCATTTATGAAGGCAATCGATAAAGAATGATTCTTTGGTTGATCGCTAAATAGGATAAAATTGATTAGAAAGTTGGATTTTATGGTTAAATTTGAAGAAAGAAACATTCAGTAAATGTGAACAATTGATAATTACCTCGCGATTATTTTTGATCATAAAAATCACATCATAAGATCGCATTTAGTGAAAAACTGTACTGTAAATGGGCACCTTTAAGCTGGCCATACACTAGGCCGATTCCCGCCAGATCGACAGCAGATTCGATCACTGGGATCGAATCTGCTGTCACATCGTTCCCGCAACAGGCCAAATTTCTATCCATTTCGTTCGATCCCGTCGATCGCTCCGTGCGGAAAATTACCGTTGATCGCCCACGGGTAGGGAGCGCGTCGCTAGCGGCGTTCGTGTACCCAACGACCGACGCAATAGAGCCCGCATACATTACCTGCTCCGCCGGCACGACTGCCCCCAGTCACCGCTGCTCTGTCTCCGCGCTGGTCTGGTCTGGTCTCCGGGTCCGCCATGTTTCACTTCTTCTAGCCCGGCAGGAAGTTTAAACAGTAGAGGGCCCTCTACTGTTTAAACTTCCTGCTGGGCAGGAAGAAGTAAAGCATGCCGGACCTGGAGACCAGAGCAGAGACGGAGCAGCGGTGACCGGGGGCAGTCGCGCCGGCGGAGCAGGTAATGTATGCGGCGGGGGGGGGGGGGGGAGGGAGGGAGCGGCGGCAGCAGCACCACCACCACAACAGATTGTGAACGGTTTCAGGCTGAAATCGGTTCACAATCTGTTTGCAGTAAAGGTAGCCATAGGATCCCTCTCTGATCAGATTCGATCAGAGAGGGATCTATCTGTTGGTCGAATCTGATGGCAAATCGACCAGTGTATGGCCACCTTAAAAATATAAAGGCCTCATACAATCATCAGAAATTGAGTAATAGGAATTAGTTGATCAAGGCTGAGCAAGTGGCTCCACACGTTTTGTGAAGGACCAAGCTTAGGCCTATATCAGTGCGAGACTATCTTTGAGTCTTTACTTTGGAATGTCACTATAATTAGTTTCCCCTTTCAAATCATACAAATATACAACTACTTCATAAAGACATACACATATATATAGGGCCAGTTCTCTCATGAAGCAAGATGAAACACTTGCATAAGGCGCAGAGATTACAGAGGGTTTGTACTGTATGTTTAGACTTACAGTATGCAGTCAGAGTAGGAGAAAAAGCAAGAGGAGAGTAAGCAAGGTGAAGAGGTCATCATTGAGGAAAAGCAGCTTGTTGTGCTGTGTGAGGAGTCTGACAGTGAGTGAGGAGCGGGGAGGCAGGAGAGCAGCATCATTTCATTTGAATTGCACAGCAGAAGGGAAGAGGTGGCACTGCTGTCCTGACTCAGGAGGAGGGGAGGATGGCTGAGGGTGAGCAGTTTGTTTTGTCACAGACTGGCAGCCAGCCAGTGTGTTATTATGTTGAGCTGCAGCATATCGTGTCTCAAATTGATGCATATGCTCCCTTGCTGACTGATAACATTAAATTGAGCAGAGTAAATTGTCAACCGCTGTGCGATCATTCCAAATCCAAAAAAGTCTAGAACAGCAGCAGAACCTCCACATGTCAATGTAAGATGATGGAGGGAGACATCAGACCAATGTTGGGATAGTATAGTAAACAGGTGCTGCACAGTGTAAAACTAAAAAGACACATGGAAATAAAGCAGCATAATCTGCCCCATATGCAATTAGCTTTTTCTCCTGACTTTTCTCCTAGGTGATATTTTCAAAAATTGTCAATTACTGTAAATGTCTTTTAAACCACAAGCAAGTAAGAAAATACTCAAAATAATTTTGATAGTACTTTATCCCTACTTTTGTGTGCTTTTTCAATTGCAGAGTACTGAAAAAATGTTTTAAAAAGAAGATGAAAAATTAGCTCCAAAGAGAAAACTCAGGAGAAAAAGTGAATTGCATTTACCTCAGTGTCAGGTGAAACTGCTACTAGCAATGGCCTCACCTGATGCAAAGTTCTGTCAAACCTGTAGGTGTAACTAACTGAAAGGCTTAGTTTGAGCCTGGGACTTGGCTGTCCTATGGCAGATCTCTCTCAATAATGTCAGATAGTGTTAAGGCCTATACCCACTATGCGATTTCTACGATTTTTCTGATGGCCGGTGATATTTTGAGGGATGAACAATCGTTTCTGCAATCATGTGATTTGGATACAGGTGCACAATTATGCGAACGACATTTGGCGCCACGCGGCGATAACGACCTTCACATGGGATTGGATATTTAAGATCCCCGACAACTCCGGACAAAGTACCGCAATCACTTGACTTTCCATTCGTGCCCATCAGGTGCCGTTGCGGGTACCCGCCAGCAGGAAGATGGATCTTGGGAAGCTTTCGTCAGAGGATGGGCTTGCCATCAGGGGACATTGCTAGGATCCATCTTCTTGCGTCGTCAGGTAAGTATTCAGCTTAAATATCCATAGCTCCTTCCTGGGATTATTCTTGCCTGGGATCAGGAACGTAGGAAGGAGCTCTGAACTTCCATTAGCTGACAGCACAGAGAGAGATCTGGCATCTAATAGGTGGATCCCAGGCTCAAGCCTTCCAGTTGCACACACATATGGGTCTGCCAGCATTTTGCATCAGGTGAGACCATTCCTAGCGGGGTTACAGCTGGCACTAAGGTAGCTACGCAGAGTGCACTTGTGCTATGTTGTCTTCGTTTGTCTAGGTAAGTGACTTAGGAGCTAATGAAGCACTAAAGTCGGGCAAATGACATTTTTCAAAAGATATAAAGATGACAACATCCATATTCCTCTTATTCCAATAATTACATTTGCTGTAATATAAACTACATCTGGTCCTGAATTTACCTTGTTTCTACTTGAAATGGATTCAAATAGGTGTGTATAGGGTACTAAAATCCGAGCTGAGAATCCTTTGGAGTGTTTGTTTTCCGTCATTCGCCATAAAATAGGAAAGCTCCAGGCTAGTCTTACAGCGTTAAGTCCAAGAAGGCCGCATCCCGGAATTTGCATCATAAACACGTTCAAGACACTAGAGGGATTTGTCTGCAGGTCTTCCAGTAACCGCAGGAAATGCAAAGCGATATCCCCAGCGAGAGCCTGCTCACCCCACACGAAGGCAGCAAAACGCTCCGTAATGGGATAGCAGGTTTATCTCCCATTCACTGGCATCATCTCAAGATTAACCCCATTATGTCTTCTGGAGACTATACACAATGACTACATCACCACCAGTTGTGCCAGTGCTTGTTGTCTTCCTTGGACTACAATATTCAAATAGACATTATTTACAATAATAGACTTGCTTTTTACTAAGGGCAAATAGGAGCCCTGGTTATTATTTTGAAAAATGTTAGACACAAACATCTGTTCACAAGAAGCTGATCAGAACCCCAGACAAAAATGTTTTCTTTTCATAAAGGCGTTCACACATTTTTTCATATGCATATTTTCACGTTATGGTGGCCACTGATGTTACAATCTTTTGTCCAATCTTACCAAATCCATGTAGTAGAAAGGTAAATTGTGTAAATATATTGGATGGATACTTTAGGCAGTCCCTTATATTACATACAGTGGGTTGCAAAGGTATTTGGCCCCCTTGAAGTTTTCCACATTTTGTCACATTACTGCCACAAACATGCATCAATTTTATTGGAATTCCACGTGAAAGACCAATACAAAGTGGTGTACACGTGAGAAGTGGAATGAAAATCATACATGATTCCAAACATTTTTTACAAATAAATAACTGCAAAGTGTGGTGTGCGTAATTATTCGGCCCCCTGAGTTAATAATTTGTAGAACCACCTTTTGCTGCAATTACAGCTGCCAGTCTTTTAGGGTATGTCTCTACCAGCTTTGCACATCTAGAGACTGAAATCCTTGCCCGTTATTCTTTGTAAAACAGCTCCAGCTCAGTCAGATTAGATGGACAGCTTTTGTGAGCAGCAGTTTTCAGATCTTGCCACAGATTCTCAATTGGATTTAGATCTGGACTTTGACTGGGCCATTCTAACACATGGATATGTTTTGTTTTAAACCATTCCATTGTTGCCATGGATTTATGTTTAGGGTCATTGTCCTGCTGGAAGGTAAACCTCCGCCCCATTCTCAAGTCTTTTGCAGTCTCCAAGAGGTTTTCTTCCAAGTTTTCCCTGTATTTGGCTCCATCCATCTTCCCATCAACTCTGACCAGCTTCCCTGTCCCTGCTGAAGAGATGCACCCCCCGAGCATGATGCTGCCACCACCATATTTGACAGTGGGGATGGTGTGTTCAGAGTGATGTGCAGTGTTAGTTTTCTGCCACACATAGCGTTTTGCATTTTGGCCAAAAAGTTCCATTTTGGTCTCATCTGACCAGAGCACCTTCTTCCACATGGTTGCTGTGTCCCCCACATGGCTTGTGGCAAACTGCAAACGGGACTTCTTATGCTTTATGTTAACAATGCCTTTCTTCTTGCCACTGTTCCATAAAGGCCAACTTTGTACAGTGCATGACTAATAGTTGTCCTATGGACAGAGTCTCCCACCTGAGCTGTAGATCTCTGCAGCTCGTCCAGAGTCACCATGGGCCTCTTGACTGCATTTCTGATCAGTGCTCTCCTTGTTCGGCCTGTGAGTTTAGGTGGATGGCCTTGTCTTGGTAGGTTTACAGTTGTGCCATACTCCTTCCATTTCTGAATGATCGCTTGAACAGTGCTCAGTGGGATGTTCAAGGCTTTGGAAATCTTTTTGTAGCCTAAGCCTGCTTTAAATTTCTCAATAACTTGATCCCTGGCCTGTCTTGGACCTGTCTTGTGTGTTCTTTGGACTTCACGGTGTTGTTGCTCCCCATATTCTCTTAAACAACCTCTGAGGCCCTCACAGAGCAGCTGTATTTGTACTGACATTAGATTACACACAGGTGCACTCTATTTAGTCATTAGCACTCATCAGGCAATGTCTTTAGGCAACTGACTGCACTCAGATCAAAGGGGGGCAAATAATTATGCACACACCACTTTGCAGTTATTGATTTGTAAAAAATGTTTGGAATCATGTACGATTTTCGTTCCACTTCTCACGTGTACACCACTTTGTGTTATTCTTTCATGTGGAATTCCAATAAAATTGATGCATGTTTGTGGCAGTAATGTGACAAAATGTGGAAAACTTCAAGGGGGCCGAATACTTTTGCAACCCACTGTAGAAATGGTAAGCTTGGACAAAAAAGATTGAATCATTAGTGGCCACCTTTAGATTGAACTTCCACTTCTGAGATTTGTGTCCATTTCCTGCATGCAAATTCTGGTGCAATTATACAGTCTATTGAAATCAATACTGGCAGCACTTTAGCATAGTGGATAGCACCCTTGCCTTGCAGCGCTGGGCCCCTGGTTCGGATCCCAGCAAGGGCACTATCTGAAAGAGTTTGTATGTTCTCCCCGTGTCTGCAAGGGTTTGCTCTGGGCACTCCGATTTTCTCCCACATCCCAAAAACATACAGATAAGTTAATTGGCTTCCCCCTGAATTGGCCCTAGACTACGATACATACACTACACAATACATCCATAGATATACTGTATGACTATGGTAGGGATTAGATTGTGATCCCCTCTGAGGGACAGTTAAGTGACAAGATACAGGTAGTCCCCAGTTAACGAACGAGATAGAGACTGTAGGTTCGTTCTTAACCTGAATCTGTTCTTAAGTTGGAACACTGTGCCATCTCTGCCCCCTGTACCTCCTCTGTGCCCCCCTGTGCCTCCAGTGTCCCCCTCTGTGTCACCTCTGCCCTCTGTACCTGCTTATACAAGTTTAAAAGCCATTTTTTCTTAGAATTTTTCAAAATCGATTTTTTTAAAAACTACAAGTCCAATTTGAAAAAAAATTTTTTTGACTTGTTCCCAAGGAAACACAGAATCCATGCCGTTCGTATCGGCGGGTCGTTCGTAAGTCGGGGACTATCTGTAATATACTCTGTACAGCACTGTGGAAGATGTCAGTGGTATATAATGTAAATACTAAATAATTATTATAATAATATCAAGAAGAATTATAATTATTGTAATTGACAGTGAATATGAGATTCTATTGAGGCAATATGGGCATAGCTGTAAAGATCACAATAATATTAAGAAAGATAACCTTATATTTCCTGTTTGTTTATAACATAACTAATTTCTATCTTTCCAACAAATCGGTTTATTTATTTTTTTTAACCATCAGCTCTACATTCTGAATGATATCATTCCCCCTGACATGTGACCTCCACTGCACTCCTATGCTTGTTTTCCAAACCTCTGTCCATTACATATGTTATCTCTTCCATCCAGCCTCACACCTGCTGCCCACATACATTCCTCAGCTCCCTGCCTTCTGGTTAACCCCAAAGTTCAGCACTTGTTTCCCTCCTACTTTTCCCATCAGCCCATGATTGATATGAAACCATATTCCCCAAGAAGGGTCATTTTTACCACCATATAAACCACAGAAGTTCATTACAAAGTCAATGTCTTTCTATAGGAGCAGTCGGGAAAGACAAAGGATTCTCTGGGTGCTATAAGGAATGGCCTTTAAAGGACAGTGCTGGTGATCCTGAGCATCTGGTGTAACTTTGTAGCAGCCATCATTTGCACTATAGTTAACAATACAATTGCATAGTATATACCCTTTTGTAGAGTTATGCACAGCTGACTGCTGCCTGCACCTTTACAGACTGTACATTAAAATGACCCTCTTTATTGCCCTGTCTGTGAAAAAAGAAAATAAAAAACTTCCATTTGAAACTTTTCCTGCCAAGATCATCATGGAACATACTTGACAGGGGCAAACCCAGGATTTTCAAGAGGGGGATTCCTGATAGGTCTCCCTCAGCCATGCACAATACAGTATAATATTATGATCAGTGCCGGGACAAGGTTTTCCAGCAACAGAGGCTGAGACTCAAAAGTGCGCCCCACCCCGAACCCCCCCCCCCCCCCCCCCCCCGGTCACCCCCTCTAGCCACTGCTTTGGCCCAGCTCTGGTAAGCAAGGTGCTGTGAAGCATCTCACACTGTGCAGTAAGTCGTTACTGAAGCAATGCACATAGTGTGAATGAGCCCTCAGGGCTCTTTTCCACTTAGAAACGTGATCACATTCCCACTGTGATCACATTTCTTCCTAATTTCCATGACCATAGTTGAGCTCCTATGCAAAGTAGAGCTTAATCACAACAAAATCTCAGCAGCAGGAGGATGACTACATCTGGGAGAAAATAATGCTTTTGCTATCAGCTAGAGATAGTAAGCAAATCGGTATTCCTTACACTGACAGACCTCCCCCTTCAAGTAAAATAAACACTGAACTTCAAAAGTAAATACATTCCGATGTCAGCAGCTGTTCCGACAAGCTGGGCAGAATGAAGGTTTTGGCTTTCTGATCTGGGACTGTTTCTATCTGCTGCACGATCTCCTGGTGCAGACAGCTACTCTTGTGTGCTCTGTGCTGAACACACACATCTTTTCAAAGCTAGCGCGCCTTACCTCCAGCCAGCGGCAGCTTTCTCCTTCAAGTTGCTAGGCAGCAGCTTTCTCCTTCACTTCCGTGAGAGGAGGCGAGCCGGAAGTTGGGGGTGGACAGAAGCCGCGGGCCAATCAGCTGTGCAACAACCCGAGACAGCCGTCCCTCCCTCAAAAGCACCCAAACACCAGCTACATAGGGAGAGTGGGCACCGCTTGGGGAATCAGGTGGCGATTGGCAGCGGGCAGACTGTGCGCCACCGCAAATACTTCAGAGACAGGAACAGGTCCGCGGGGAGAGTGGAGAGGAATGCGCCCTGGAGACACTGCGCTCAGAGGCTGGCGCCTCGCCAGCCTCTGCCTCGGCCCGGCCCTGATTATGATAGGACATCATGCTGGGTACACCTAATGCAATTTCCCGTCCAACTGACAGGATCTGACAATTATCAACAGGGATATGTGAGGGAGCAGGCTGGTGTTGTACTTTATACTGGTTGAACTCGATGGACGTATGTCTTTTTTCAACCAAAATAACTATGTAACTATGTAACTATATTCCCTAAATGTACGATCTGCTCCGGGTCGACAACAGAATCGATCGGGAGCAGTTGGGTACAGATAATAATGAGGAAAGTCGACATTGCTAATGAAGGAAAAAGTGAGGCCTCATTCACAGTGGGACGTTGCGGAGTTGCGTTATAAACTCTTATAACACAGCTTATCACACTGCAATGCTAATCCTATGGGACGATCACAGTGCGACGTTAGCATCGCATTGTAACGTGTAGCGTTATTGTAACGCACTGCTTGCAGTGCATTACCTCTAAATGCACACATTACCAGGTTCATGAAAGCATACTTTCATTGGCTGTATGCTTTACTGTACCTTCTATATGCGACGGTAACGCATCATTAATGTGCGATACCAGCTATTTTTGCTTTGTGTTGTAATGCTGCGTTGTGACTTTAACGTCGCATTACAATGCAATGTCCCACTGTGAATGAGGACTTAAGCATTCACACAGCAGGGCACAGGGCTGTGCTCATACCTGGCTCTGGTAAGTCCCCAGAGCTGCTCCATGCTCTATACATACGCTGCTGCTTCATGCTCTGTACACACGCTGCTGTTCCATCCAAAGTCAACTGTAGCCGGGAAAGAAAGGGGGCAGTGCTGTGAGCTGCAGGATGCCTGCAGTTATTCTGGTGTTTCAACTTGTGCCTGACCCCAGACACTGCACCAGCCCTGGTCTAGGGGTTATTCTGGGCAGCTGTAGTCCCCCCCACAACCTTGCGCTTGCCTATGCTTGAGTATTTCTGTTAACTGCACTCCACTCCATCAAGTTCTCCACTTCATAGGGGACTATCAGAAAAGGGACAATAAGAAAGGCACTGTAATGGGGGTATGCCAAGGCTCCACAGGCTACTGTTTATACACACAGTTGTAAGGCTTGACAGGTTATGTCCACAATCAGTGTCTATACCTCAATCTAGTGCTGTGAATCTGAGCCCGGCCCACATTCTTCACCTATAGACAAGCCCCCGAGTGAACAGGACACTTTATTTGTCTCCTGACTACTAGAGATGTGGCGAACGGTTCCCGAACTGTTCGCCGGCGAACATCTCTAAATTCATGGGCCTCTTACTACTTCCGGGTCGCAATGACCCGGAGTAGTACGCCTGCGCTGCCCGGCGGAGCGCGTCCTAGATCGCGCTCCCGTTGCCGGGCACTCTCTGCGCATGTGCGTGACGTCATGAGTGACGTCACGCTCATGCGCAGAGAGCGCCCGGCAACAGGAGCGCGATCTAGGACGCGCTCCGCCGGGCAGCGCAGGCGTACTACTCCGGGTCATTGCGACCCGGAAGTAGTAAGAGGCCCAGAGAGGTTCGCCAGGCGAACTGTTCGGCCCAACACTACTGACTACGGTTACCCCCAGATCTTAACGTGCAAGGTATACAGGCTGAAGTAGAGTGGACAATAACCCCCAGAGCCCCACTGAGGCAAGTATAAACAGAGTTCAAGAGTTCACAAGTGTCAAACTGTAATAGTACCTTGATGATGAGGATGAGGCCCACAATGGTGAAAGGCAGATCCAGTGACAGGTAATGGTTGATTCAAGTAATAAGCAAGAGTGGTACAGGTACAAGCAAGGTCGGTCGGTCCAGGCAGCAAGCAAGAGTATCTAGGTAACAAGTAGAGGTCGGACCAGGCAGCAGGCAAGAGTATCCAGGTAACAAGCAGAGGTTGGTCCAGGCAGCAGGCAAGAGTATCCAGGTAACAAGCATAGGTCAATTCAAGCAGCAAACAGGAATAGTCGAGAAACAAGCCAATGGTTAAATTCAAGATAACAATAATAGTAAGTGCGCACCCAACAACTAGCCACAGCTTTGCTATCACGGGCGATGACTGGGAGCACTCAGAATGTTTAAATACCAAGTAACAAAAGAAGTCTGTGCACAGAACCCCTGATATGAAACATTATTGGAGTGCTTCACACCAAAACAAAGTTCCAACAGTCAATAGGAGAGATATAGCTGGCTAGGCACATCCACTGTAAAACTTCAATTTATTTCCACATGATTAAAATGTCCATACATACATTCCAATGGCACACTCAAGGATCGACAGCTGTTTCGCACTCAAACACGGGGCTCTTCATCAAGATCCTGATGAAGAGCCCCGTGTTTGGGTGCAAAACAGCTGTCGATCCTTGAGTGTGCCTACCCTCTCTCCTAAGCGATTTCTGCCATTGGAATGTATGTATGGACATTTTAATCATGTGGAAATAAATTGAAGTTTTACAGTGGATGTACCTAGCCAGCTATATCTCTCCTATTGACTGTTAGGACGTTTAACTACAACTCTCATCCAATCAGTGGCCGGCCAAACTCCGCACATCCAATCAAACAGCATCACATTCTGCCTGTCAGCTGTAACGTCAGCTGACACTGTGCTGTCAGCTGACCGCAGTCAGCTGACTACTGTTTACCTTTGCGGAGGGTGTACTGAGAACGCGCCCTCCGCCTATCAGGAAGTGCGGTCTGCATTCCATCCTGTACCTCATCAGTGGGGAACAAGAGCCGAGACTCGGAAGTAGAGGTCTCAGCCCGGTTCTCAGCGCAACTTTCAGTATCAACAGATAAGTTCCTTATAACAGTGTATATAAAAAATAAGACTAGTATTGAAATTGCAGCCAGCTAAGGATTTCTGAAACAGACAGTAAGCTAAAACTCAGGGGCGACCTCTGGACGGTTAGGGGCTATAGGGGCCCGCCCCTTCTCCCTTTTACCTTGCAGAGTAGCTATGGGAGCAGTGTAATATTAAAGCGGATCCGAGATGAAAAACTAACTATAACAAGTAACTTGTCTATATTGTATATCTTATCTAAAGTTTAGATAGTTTACACAGCACATCTAGCTGCAAACAGCTTCAACAGTTTATGATTATTTATTCCTGTGATACAATGAGAGTGGTCATGTTCTGTTTGTCACATTACACACAGGCAAGCTGATCTGTATCTCCAGCCTTCAGCCTGTGAAAACGTCACTCCCCTCTCCTCCTCCCCTCTGCCTCTGAAATCTCTAGCTAATAACTTCCTCCTCCTCCTGCCCAGACTGAGCTCCCATAAGCTCTTGCTACTAAGGCTCAGAGTGCCAAGGCACTCTGGAGAAGCTGTGGGCGAGGCTTGTTTAGTTTATAGGGAATTAGAGTATTAAAACAAAAAAAAAGCATTTGGTTTGAGGAATGCATAATAAACTATATGAAAGGACCACAATTATGCAATGAGTAAAAGTTTATTTCGGATCCACTGTCACCTGTTTCTGTTTCATCAAGTCTCCTCTCCTTCCCGGCAGTGTTGCCAACCACCCGTAAATTTACGGGCAGCCCGTAAATTTTGATACAAAATAAGCTGCCTGTGAATTTCGTATGGAATTTAGCAGCGTCCGTAAGCAGCGCAGTGGAGGAAGAGCTGTGGGCAGCGGTGGAGAAAGGGGGCAATCTCCCCCCCCCTTCCCTCACCTTAGTGCTCTCCCTCCCTCGCTGACTGTCCCCTCCTGATCTAAGTGCTGAGTGGCGTTTGGCAGCGGGCGAGACTTACCTTCCGTCTCGCTCCTGCGCCGGAAGTTCTGCTGCTCTGGAACAGACAGAGTAGCGGCAAATCATCCCGCGCCGGCGACGAGACGCAGGTAAGTTCCGCTCGCTGCCACCTGCCAGCCACTCAGCACTTAGATCAGGAGGGGACAGTCAGCGAGGGAGGGAGAGCACTAAGGTGAAGGAAGGGGGGGGGGAGATTGCCCCCCTTCACCACCGCTGATGCCACAGCTCTGTCTCCACTGCGCTGCTGTCCTCCTGCTGGGGAGGGGGGGGGGGTCACCTGGCTACCTATTGTGGGCACATATACCTCTGGCTACATATACTAGGCACATATAACCCTGGCTACATATACTGGGACATATACCCTGCCTACATATACAGGGACATATACCCTGCCTACATATACTGGGCACATATACCCTGCCTACATATACTGGGCACATATACCCTGCCTACATATACTGGGCACATATACCCCTGGCTACATATGCTGGGCACATATAACCCTGACTACATATTCTGGGACATATACCTGTGGCTACATATACTGGGCACATATACCCTCCCTACATATCATGTGGACATATAGTCCTGGCTACATATACTGGGCACATATACCCTGCCTACATATACTGGGCACATATACCCTGCCTACATATACTGGGCACATATACCCCTGGCTACATATACTGGGCACCAGTGGCGTAGCTAAAGAGCTATGGGCCCCGATGCAAGTTTTACAATGGGCCCCCCCAAGCACTCTATACATAACAATTGATATGGCGCACCAAAACCTGCCAATGGCAACTACAGTGTCAGAGGTGCAAGAAGGGGATGGGGAACAGTGTGTTAAGGATTACTACTATCAATAGCATCTATAGAAGTGATTATTACCAGCACAGGACCAATAGAGAGCTAATACTGTGATAGAGGGTGGACCCTTTGGGGCCCCTCTGGACTAAGGGCCCCGATGCGGTTGCTACCTCTGCACCCCCTATTGCTACGCCCCTGCTGGGCACATATAATCCTGGCTACATATACTGGGCACATATACCATGTCCCACCTATTCTGGGGACACCTATAGACCTGGGGCTACCTATTTTTGTGGAACCACTGCTGTCAGATTAAATGTATTTTGGGGAACTGCTGCCAGATTATGTGTATGCTTGGGGAATCGCTGCTGCCAGATTACATGTATTTTTTGGGAACCACTGCCATATTATCTGTATTTTGGAAGAACCTCTGCCAGATTACATGGATTTTTGGTGAAATGCTGAAAGATTACATGTATTTTGGGGGAAGGGGGGAAAACACTATGGCAGAGCTCAAACTTCCCTGGCAGACCTTTTACAGCAATACTAAAATCATGTATATTTGGCCCCACCCATGACCACGCCCACATTATGTTGCGTGACCACGCCCGTTTTCTCAGCGGCGCAGGAGATTTTGTCAGTAAAAAAAATCTTTTGTCAGTAAATTTTTAGGTATTTGTCAGTAAAAAATCACGTGAAAGGTTGGCAACACTGCTTCCCAGCAGCACTCTATGCTGCCAACCTCCATCTCCTGATACATGTCATGTGATCAGGAGGGGGGGAAGGTTTGAATAACACATTGCGCCCACGGACTGCAACAGTGGGAATGCCACCTGCTAAAGGGTAACAGCCCATGTACAGAATGTCAATAGCAGGTGAGGCAGAGAGTTACAAGACTCCTAACATTGCACTATAATAGAGGTACATGAAGTGGCATCTAAACTCTGGGGCAAGTGCAAAGAAAAGAGTGTTCAGCCAGACCTCATGACCATTTTAGTGACCACATCACCACAAAAATGACTTCAGAAGTTTAAATGGTACTCATAGCTACAAACCTATGGGCCTAAGGGGAAATTGTGGACCATGCTACCACACGCTGATACATACACAGGCTATATGCACAAAAGTACAGGGGTATTGGTAGCAGATGCTTTTGCCTTCTGGAACAGACACAGTGCAAAGTTGAGCATCTGCAATACTTTTAACCACAGACTCTGAACATGCATGCAGATCAGGTGCCCTGACCCCAGTTTGATCAGATTAGGCACATGCTTCTTTCAGGTGTTTGATTCAGACACTACTGCACAGATCAGCAGGATAGCCAGGCAACTGTATTGTTTAAAGGACCACTATCGCAAAAATAAAATTAGGCAGTTAAAATCTAACAGAACCGACAGGTTTTGGGCCAGTCCATCTCCTCATGGGGGATTCTCAGGGTTTTCTTTGTTTTCAGCAGCATTTCCTGAACAGCAGTTGCAAAGTCTAACTGACAAATAGTGTACAAGTGAGTAGGGAGGCTGGCTGGTATCTTACTATTTTGGCAGTTAAACTGCTGTTCAGGAAATGCTGTTGAAAACAAAGAAACCCTGAGAATCCCCCATGAGGAAATGGACTGGCCCATAACCTGTCGGTTCTGTCAGATTTTACCTGCCTACTTTTTTTGCGATAGTTGTCCTTTAAAAGTAAATAAATATGGCTGCCACCACATACCTCTCACTTCAGGTCCCCTTCAATTTCTTCCTTGAATTAATGAAGATTTGAAGCTATTTTTTTTAGATTATTGTTTGCCATATACTAGTAATCTGTAGGGAAGGTCAGACAGCTGCATTTGAATAAATAATTTTAAAGCTACATATATTTGTATACAGTTTGCATCAGATAAGAATTATTAGCATCTCATGCTTTTCTCCTGGCGAACTCGACGTGCTTCAGGGCTGCAATCACTTAAAGGGAACCAGAGACGAAGCACCCTCATGTATAGAGAAAACACCTACCTTGATTTCTGTTTCATTCTGCACTGCACAGCCTGCTTCTAATCAGCCCTGATAAAATCCCCGACTGAGCATTCAGTCTGGCTTTGCTCAGGAATATTTATAGCTCAGTCTGTGTTCTCTCATGTCTTTTCAAGTCCAAGCCTGCCCCCTGCTGGCTCTGCTCAGGAATAATTATAGCTGAGTCATTATAGCAAAGCCAGACTGAATGCTGAGTCGGGGATTTTATCAGGGCCGATTAGAAGCAGGCTGTGCAGTGCAGAATGAAACAGAAAGCATGGTAGGTGTTTTCTCTAATGTTCCCACTGATCTACAGTGGTTTGCAAAAGTATTTGGCCCCCTTTAAGTTTTCCACATTTTGTCATATTACTTCCACAAACATGAATACATTTTATTGGAATTCCACGTGAAAGACCAATACAAAGTGGTGTACACGTGAGAAGTGGAACGAAAATCATGCATGATTCCAAACATTTTTTTACGAATAAATAACTGCAAAGTGGGGTGTGCGTAATTATTCAGCCCCCTTTGGTCGGAGTGCAGTCAGTTGCCCATAGACATTGCCTGATGAGTGCTAATGACTAAATAGAGTGCACCTGTGTGTAATCTAATGTCAGTACAAATACAGATGCTCTGTGACAGCCTCAGAGGTTGTCTAAGAGAATATTAGGAGCAACAACACCATGAAGTCCAAAGAACAGACCAGACAGGTCATTGATAAAGTTATTGAGAAATGTAAAGCAGGCTTAGGCTACAAAAAGATTTCCAATGCCTTGAACATCCCACAGACCACTGTTCAAGCGATCATTCAGAAATGGAAGGAGTATGGCACAACTGTAAACCTACCAAGACAAGGCCGTCCACCTAAACTCACAGGCCGAACAAGGAGAGCGCTGATCAGAAATGCAGTCAAGAGGCCCATGGTGACTCTGGACGAGCTGGAGAGATCTACAGCTCAGGTGGGGGAATCTGTCCATAGGACAACTATTAGTCGTGCACTGCACAAAGTTGGCCTTTATGGAAGAGTGGCAAGAAGAAAGCTATTGTTAACAGAAAAGCATAAGAAGTCCAATTTGCAGTTTGCCACAAGCCATGAGGGGGACACAGCAAACATGTGGAAGAAGGTGCTCTGGTCAGATGAGACCAAAATGGAACTTTTTGGCCAAAATGCAAAACGCTCTATGTGTCAGAAAACTAACACTGCACATCACTCTGAACACACCATCCCCACTGTCAAATATGGTGGTGGCAGCATCATGCTCTTGGGGTGCTTCTCTTCAGCAGGGACAGGGAAGCTCGTCAGATTTGATGGGAAGATGGATGGAGCCAAATACAGGGCAATCTTGGAAGAAAACCTCTTGGAGTCTGCAAAAGACTTGAGACTGGGGTGGAGGTTCACCTTCCAGCAGGACAACGACCCTAAGCATATAGCCAGGGCAACAATGGAATGGTTTAAAACAAAACATATCCATGTGTTAAAATGGCCCAGTCAAAGTCCAGATCTAAATCCAATCGAGAACCTGTGGCAAGATCTGAAAACTGCTGTTCACAAACGATGTCCATCTAATCTGACTGAGCTGGAGCTGTTTTGCCAAGAAGAATGGGCAAGGATTTCAGTCTCTAGATGTGCAAAGCTGGTAGAGACATACCCTAAAAGACTGGCAGCTGTAATTGCAGCAAAAGGTGGTTCTACAAAGTATTGACTCAGGGGGCTGAATAATTACGCACACCCCACTTTGCAGTTATTTATTTGTAAAAAATGTTTGGAATCATGTACGATTTTCATTCCACTTCTCACGTGTACACCACTTTGTATTGGTCTTTCACGTGGAATTCCAATAAAATTGATGCATGTTTGTGGCAGTAATATGACAAAATGTGGAAAACTTCAAGGGGGCCGAATACTTTTGCAAACCACTGTATATGGTAAGATACATGAGGGTGCTTCATCTCTGGTTCACTTTAAAGAACAACTGTAATGAGAGGCATGTGAAGGCTGACATATTTATTCCAGTTGCCTGGCAGCCCTGCTGATCCTCTGCCTCTAATACCCTTAGCCATAGACCCTGAACAAGCATGCAGCAGATCAGGTGTTTCTGACATTATTGTCAGATCTGACAAGATTAGTTGCATGCTTGTTTCAGGTGTGATTCAGACACTACTGCAACCAAATAGATCAGCAGGGCTGGCAGGCAACTGGTATTGCTTAAAAGGAAATAAATATGGCACCCATATCCCTCTCATTACAGTTTTCCTTTAAAGGGAACCTTAACTGTCCTCCACCAAAAAAGTTTCACTAACCTGGGGCTTCCCCAAGCCCCCTGCAGCTGTCCTGTGCCCTCACCGGTCCTCTACGATCCTCCGTTCCCCCGCCGCAGGTTAGTTTCGTTTCGGCTGACTGAAAGTCATCCCCTGTCCACGCGTCTCCTTATAAGCGTTACCGTAATCAAGCGCATCCTGCGCAGATGCAGTACGAGGACCGGCAAAGGCAAAGGATGGCTGCAGGGGGGCTTGGGAAAGTGAAACTTTTTTGGGGGGAGGACAACTAAGGTTCCCTTTAAGGCGTGGTCCACAGGGGACCAGCATCATTGGGGAGCCTTGCCTAAAGACTCCTAACTGTTTTAAGCACTGACTTGAGACAGACTCGAATCCTGGTCAAAGGCTCAAATTTTAAAATTTAAACATAGATATATATTAAACATAGAAAATATTAAACATAGACAAATAAGAAGTATGTTTTTTCCAAAGTAAAATGAGCCATAAATGACCTTTCTCCTATGTTGCTGTCACAGTAGGTAGTAGAAATCTGACAGAAGTGACAGGTTTAGGATTAGTCCATCTCTTCATAGGGGATTCTCAGCAAGGCTTTTATTCTTTATAAAGATATTCCCTAAAAAGGATTTAAACAATGATGCTGGCCAGCTTCCCTGCTCCCTACACAGTTTTTTGGCAGTTGGACAGAGCAACTGCCATTCACTAAGTGCTTTTGAAAATAAATAAATTCCTGAGAATCCCCCCATGAAGAGATGGACTAGTCCAAAACCTGTCACTTCTGATTTCAACTACCTACTGTAATTGACAGCAACATAGGAGAAAAGTAATTTATGGCTCATTTTACTCTGAAAAAAAACGTACGTCTTACTTTTATATGTTTGCACATATTTTAAATTCAAAATCAAAATTTTTCGCCATAGTGCCCCTTTAACTGTTATTCAACTGATCATGCACTAGAAACGGTTAATGAGATTGCATGCAAATTGTGTGTAGCTCGGATGTGGGCAAATCAAATGCACTTCCTGTCCAGGCTGCATATAATTTGCATTACATTTTCATGCTAGCCAGAATCATCATCAGAAGCATCTCACTGATCATATATACCCAGCACATCTGATTACCTTGAGTTTTACTTCATATGATCATGAACTAAACTGACATCACTCTGGCCTTATCAAGTAACAATGTGTCAAATCCCTCTGTCCCTCTTTCTTCCTCATGTGTCCCTCTTTCATGACTCATGTGCTGAGCTGTGTAAATATATGTCTTTTTCTACTGAAAAATTAGCTTAATTGAATTTTAAAGTTTATTTCCATCCTTCTCGCCGGAGGTCTCCGATCTCTAAGAGCTTCATGCTACTTCCTGTTTACACAGGAAGTAACATGAAGCACTTAGTGAACGGAACCTTCGGCATGAATGAGGTATTGTAACGATTGTGGAATTCTCTCCGTGATCAGCGCACAAGACGTGCGCTGACACTGCGGAAATCCTCCACAAGGGAATTTGAGGGAACCCAGCAAAAGGTGCAATGCACCTGTAGAGGGAAATTCCTGTCGACAGGTGGAGCTGTGGAGTGCAGAGGAACAGCTCCTCTGCCCTGCCACAGATGCCAGACAGGAATTGTACGAAGGGAAGAAACGCAGGGCAAGATAGCCCTGAAAGAGAGAGAGCAAAGTGACAGAGGGTATGCGTGTCCACCAATCTAGTCGCCACCCTGCGACGATGAACACACAACCATGAAGATAAGGTAAGAAGGCAACTGAGTGAGAACGCAATCGCCTGAGAAGCGATTGCGAATGAGATTGAGCAAAGGGACAGATTGTATGTGTGTGCACCAAACTAGTCGCCAACCCGCGACGGTGCATACAGAACAGCAGATATGAAGTAGGAACGCAATCGCGAGAGAGGCGATTTCCAGAGGTGACACAAGGCTACAGCAAGGCAGAGCACGAGAGTAGCAAAGGCACAGCAAATCATACAATGAGAAGATAAGGAAAATAACAAACGCTAACTAAACGCGAACACCGCACTCATTCGCAACAGCGAACGCGTTTTCTGCACGGTCTCCACGTGATAAGCACAACAGAGACAAGCACGCCTAACTAACCACCGACAGACAAACATGAAACAGAGGATGCGAGCGCTTGCTTAACGGTTACCTCACCGAGCCTCCAGCAAGCGTTCGTAGCAGACAAGACAGATACATGAAAACAGGAGTAAGTGAGAGACACGATCCACTGCTCTTTCCGTCAGAGCGAGTGCGATCCAAGAATAGAAACAGAGCGAGCTGGATCCACTGCTCTTTCCGCCAGAGCAAGTGCGATCCAAGTACAGCAAGAGAGTTGCAGACCAGAAGGATCCACAGCACTAGCGCAAGGCGAGTGCGATCCAGGCAAGACAGATCAGAAGGGGCTACCAGTAACAACCGCTGTTCCGTTTAGCACCCAGACACACAGAACGATTTCCTGTCGACCACCGCTGGGATAGGACAATCGCAACAGACAAACAAACAGATATGCAATCCTAACTGCACTAGGGAACCTGCCTAGTGCAGTCCCAGGAATTACTCTAAGCTAATCTTTAAACAATGAGCAAGGCTGACACTCCAGGAGTGTTTCACAGGACTAACCCTTATGACCAGCCCAGGTCTGTGATATCACATGGTATTTATAGTACAAACCTCCAGAGGATGTGGCTAGGAAATTTGCATGACCAACGTATGCAAATTCCCCAGCAGCAGCAAGCTGCAAAACTGACAAAAGGTCTCTCTTCTAGAGACCTGCAGAATGCAGACCTGAACAGTGGTCAAAAAGCTGCCTGCCTGCGCAGGCAGCTGAGCGGATCATTACAGGTATGCGTTCAGCCTGCCGCCGCTGCCCGCCCGCTGCCACTATTGATTGCAGGAGGGGAGCGCTGAGAGGAAAGCCCGAGGTGAGGGAGGGGGGGGAATGTCCCCCCTCCCTCACCGATGTGCGGCCACGCTCTCCTCTTATGCTGCAACCCCTCCTGCCCCCCCAAAAGGCCCTGAGCAGGCGGGGGGGGGGGGGGAGGGGGCCATGGGGTTTTTTTGCAGGGGGGCTCGGGGATTTCTAGTTATGCCCCTGAGTGCACTCTTTGCGTATCTCTCCAGCGGCCACTGGAGAGATACGTAGAGGGCGCACTTCTCCTGCGTAGCTGGCTCCGATGACGTCAGTGACGGGAGTCGGTTCTCGTAGTTGCAGGCAGCGGTGGATGGCGGCGTGGGAGCGATCCGTGCGTATGGGGCTGGAGGAAGCCCCAGGTATGTAAAAAATCTTTTCTTTATTTTATCTCTGGTTCTCTAGTGATCACCTGATTAGGAGCCAATCGCCATGGCTCCTGATCAGTGAGGGGAGATGTCAGCTGTCATATGACAACTTAATCTCCCCTGTCGGGTTCTTGCGATCGCATTGGGAGGTGCAGGACTTCAAGGACGTTACAATTACGTCCTGTCACTAGCAGGCAGCCACACTGAGGACGTAACTGTAACGTCCTTTGTCCCAAAGGGGTTAATGGACAACTATTGTGAAGATTAAAAAGTCCAAAAATCTATCACATCTGTCCCATTTATAAACTGCTTATCAATGGGAATTGAAAACAAAAATCAGCCAGATACTTAGCTAAGGAGAGGGAAAGCTCTGGGTTCTGTAGAGCCTTTCTGCTCCTGCACCCATCCCTTGTTCCAGGGCTGGCTCTCCCTGTAGCAGTATTTGACCAAATTGATCAAATACTGCTTTCTGCCGCCGAAGGAGGCTCCGGAAGTCTTCGGAAACCTGAGTGCTCCCAAAGACGGGCTTCCATACTGCGCCCGAGTGAGCGCCCTCTCTCGCACGCTCATGCAGGTGCAGTACAGAGCAGCCCATCTTTGGGAGCACTCAGGCTCCTGAAGATTTCCGAAGTTCCCCGCGGCGAGGGGATTCAAACAGGGAGCCGCCACTTAGGTGAGGGGACCAGGAAAGGAGCGGGAAGACTCTATAGCAGCCTTTCTCAACCTTCTTACCCTGGAGGAACCCTGCACAGGGGCACCGCGAGGCACCAAGCAGACCACGTGGCCGCTTGGGGCCTCAAGGTCTTAGGGGCCTCGGCGGCTCCGTGACGTCGGCGTGACGTCACTGTTTTCCCGCAGCCCCGCGAGGCTGGCAGAGCAGAGCAGGGCTACGGGAAGATGGCCGCCGCCGAAGCCCTGCTCTGGAGACTATTTATGTCTCCAGTACAGGGCTTCGGGTGGCCATCTTCCCGTAGCCCTGCATTCAATCAGCGCGGGAGATTGGAGGAGGGAGGAAGCTCCGTGGGAACTGCGCGCCTGAGGAGCCGGCCAGGAGAGCAGACGGGGAGAGAAGACTTCTGCCAGTGCCAGCCTGCCAGGTGAGTAAATTATTTTCTTTTTGCAGCCCTAATTACGTTTATCTGCTGAAAATGTGCCCTAATTGCGTTTATCTGCTGAAAATGTGCCCTAATTGCGTTTGATTTCTGCTGAACTGTGCCCTAATTGCGTTTGATTTCTACTGAAAATGTTAAAAACAATGGTGCACAAGCCAGCCTGGGGCCCCGGAAACTCTCACTGCCCGGGGCCCCAGAACCAGCATGTAACACCATATGTGAGCGCAGTCAAGCCCTGGAGCTGCCACCCCCAAGAGCCTGTCCCCAACTGCTCTGAAACTTACCAAACACACAAAGAGGGAAATACTCACTCCCAAACAGTCCTCTGCTGCTTTATAAATCCTGCAGGCTGCTTATAAGCCAATAAGAAGTGCACACACACGTTACACCTAGTCTGCAGTGATTAATCAAGCAAAAGCTGAGCAGGTCAGCCAATCGTTGGAGAGGGCTTCAGTTGCATATAGACAATGGCTATATGACCAGCAGGGGGCACCAGCGTGCAGGATATTCCCTCTCATCTGCCCCCCTCCTAACTGAACTGCATGGGAATCTACAATAAAATTAAAAACAATGGTGCACAAGCCAGCCTGGGGCCCCGGAAACTCTCACTGCCCGGGGCCCCAGAACCTAATGAAAATGTGCCCAAATTGCATTTGATTTCTACTGAAAATGTGCCCAAATTGCGTTTGATTTCTGCTGAAAATATGCCCTAATTGCGTTTGATTTCTGCTGAACTGTGCCCTAATTGCGTTTGATATCTGCTGAAAATGTGCCCAAATTGCGATTGATTTCTGCTGGAAATGTGCCCTAATTGCGTTTGATTTCTGCTGAAAATGTGCCCTAATTGCGTTTGATTTCTGCTGAAAATGTGCCCTAATTGCGTTTGATTTCTGCTGAAAATGTGCCCTAATTGCATTTGATTTCTGCTGAAAATGTGCCCTAATTGCGTTTGATTTCTACTGAAAATGTGCCCAAATTGCATTTGATTTCTACTGAAAATGTGCCCAAATTGCGTTTGATTTCTGCTAAAAATGTGCCCTAATTGCGTTTGATTTCTGCTGAAAATGTGCCCTAATTGCGTTTGATATCTGCTGAAAATGTGCCCAAATTGCGTTTGATTTCTGCTGAAAATGTGCCCTAATTGCGTTTGATTTCTGCTGAAAATGTGCCCTAATTGCGTTTGATTTCCGCTTAAAAAGGGGCCCTAATTGCGTTTGATTTCTGCTGAAAATGTGCCCTAATTGCGTTTGATTTCTGCTGAAATGTGGCCCAAATTGCATTTGATTTCTACTGAAAATGTGCCCGAATTGCGTTTGATTTCTGCTGAAAATGTGCCCAACTTGCGTTTGATTTCTGCTGAAAATGTGCCCAAATTGCATTTGATTTCTGCTGAAATGTGGCCCAAATTGCGTTTGATTTCTGCTGAAATGTGGCCCAAATTGCGTTTGATTTCTGCTGAAATGTGGCCCAAATTGCGTTTGATTTCTGCTGAAATGTGGCCCAAATTGTGTTGGATTTCTGCTGAAAATGTGCCCAAATTGCATTTGATTTCTGCTGAAATGTGGCCCAAATTGCGTTTGATTTACGCTGAAATGTGGCCCAAATTGCGTTTGATTTCTGCTGAAATGTGGCCCAAATTCTGTTTGTTTTCTGTTGAAATGTTGCACAAATTGCGTTTTTATTTTCTGGTGTCTGGGGTAACTGTTGCTGCATTTATTATTTAATAGTCATAGTTGGCTATATTTGCTGTGCTACGGTTAAAGAGAACCCGAGGTGTGTTTAAAGAATGTTATCTGCATAAAGAGGCTGGATCTGCCTATACAGCCCAGCCTCTGTTGCTATCCCAAACCCCACTAAGGTCCCCCTGCACTCTGCAATCCCTCATAAATCACAGCCGTGTTGTGAGGCTGTGTTTACATCTGTAGTGTCAGTCTCAGCTGCTCCCCCGCCTCCTGCATAGCTCCGGTCCCTGCCCCCATCCCTTCCCTCCAATCAGCAGGGAGGGAAGGGATGCAGGCGGGGAGGGAAGTTCTGCAGGAGGCGGGGAGAGCAGCAGACTGACACTATAGAGATAAACACAGCCAGCTCTGACAAGCTGTTTGTCAGCAGTGTGGCTGTGATTTATGAGGGATTGCAGAGTGCAGGGGGACCTTAGGGGGGTTTGGGATAGCAACAGAGGCTGGGCTGTATAGGCAGATCCAGCCTCTGTATGCAGATAAGATTCTTCAAACCCACCTCGGGTTCTCTTTAAGCTCCGCCTATGCAATGTCATGGCAAACCCATTTTTCGGCGTGGCGCCACCCCCACATCCATTTTTCCCCGCAAACAGCCCCGCCCCAATCCGCCCTCCTTCTCCACCCACATGTCACGGCCACGCCCACTTATGCGGGATAGCCACACCCATTTTTCGCTGTGGCGCAGGAAAGGGCCACTTACTATAGTCCACTTGGAGCCACAAAAACCTTAGCTGCACCCCTGACCCTGCAAATAACTTTTGGATCTCAAGGAACCCCTGCAAACATGTTTTTTTGATCCCGAGGAACCCCTGCATTTATTTTGCAGGAGGCATGGTCTTTAAAAGCTGGTGTGGCTGTTTATTTCGCTACCCCCTATTACACTACCACTCATTATAATGTCTATTTAACCTAGTGCTTTTTATAAATGTGCTCATTATTATTCTGACCGCCAATTTAGTGTTTTTTTGTTTTAACAGTACCCCCTATTATAATGTGCCCTATTATACTTTCCCCACGATGGGGGAAAATGCCAGGGAACCCCTGCAGAGTACTCAGGGAACCCTGGTTGAGAAAGACAGATCTATAGGGCTCAGAGCCTTCCCTCTCCTTGGGTAAGTATCTGGCTGATTTTTTAAGTTGCCATTAGCTTTAATGTAGGTGACAGGAGTATAGGAAAAAAAATAATTAATAGTGCATTTTGTTTTGTGATTAATTGTATTGTACATCTATTATACATGTATTTAAACTTCTACAAAACAGTGGTTCTTTAAATTGTATCTCTAGTCAGAAAAATGAGATTGTACAGATTTCAATATGGCCAGGTGATACTTATGTATTGTCCAATCGATCATTAAGTGCAGCAGGCAGTGAGAAGAGACGGCAGACAGACTATTGCTCAGCTAAGCCTATAGATCTGCGTAGACTCTTCTCACTGCCCACTGCAGTTAATGGTCGACGGGATAATACGTAAATTCCAGCCAGGCTTGAATCCATTAGCTTATTATTCTATGTAATTGTTGTAATTATATTGTGTAATTGTTGTTTTAAACGTTCTGCAGATATCTCGTATGCCATGTTTCTGACTTCTCACCTCAGCTGGCATAGATGGTGAAAGAGTAGGTAAAAAAAATCCCTCTCCCCCTCACAATTCACCACGATAACATGATTTTGTCTGCATGTGCTCATTTACCCTTTGTGACCAAGGATGTTACAGCTATGTCCTCTGCTGACAGGACATAACTGTATTATCCTTGAAGTCCAGATGCGATCACACAGACCCGCAAGGGGGAAATTCAGCTGTCATATGACAATTGACATCTCCCCTCACTGATCAACAGCCATGGCGATTGGCTGCTGATCACTACCATCGCTGCCAATTGTGGTGATCAGTAAGCGGCGGCGGCAGCAGAAGGAAGGATAAAGAGGACCCACTCACCTCTCCTGACAATCGGCGCTCTCCCACCGCTCTTCCTGGCATCAAGCCCCAAGCTGCCTCTAGACTTAGGTCCCGGCTTGATGACATCATCAAGCCGGGACTCGGAACTTAGCAGTAGTGCAAAGCTGGATGGCGGGGAGAGAGGAGGCGGGGTGCCTTCAACTGATGGCCCCATGAAAGTTTTGCTATAGGGCCCCATAATCTCTAGCTACGCCCAGGGCCAGATTTAGGCCTAGGCCACCTAGGCCATGGCCTAGGGCACCACAGAAGCAAGGGCACCAAAGCAGCAGGCTAAACTGGTGCAACATTTACAAGCTTGTAAATGCTGCAATGCAGGGAGATCAGGCGAGCGCCTGACCGCAGTACTCTGTTGCTAGCTGTTTGTGCAGCAGCCATCTTGCTCTCTGTGCATGTTTGCATTGTGGGTGGCGGCTATGTACTTGGACAGCATTGGAGACAGAGGGGAAGAGGAAGCTTCTGCACTGGAGATGAGATAAGAAATTAATGGCATGAATGGCTGCTGCGGTGTGAAGGCGAGCTGGCTACCTATACTGAAAGGGGGGGGGGATTAAGGGAGTCATCTGGCTACCTTTATAACTATACTGGAGGGAAAGTGGGGAGGAGTCATCTGGCTACATATACTAGAGGGCAGGGGCATACCTAGAAATCCCCAGGCCCCCCTGCAAAAAAAATAATCTGGGCCCCGGCCCCCCCCCTAGGGCCCGCTCAGGGACTTTTGGGGGGCAGGAGGGGTCGCAGCATAAGAGGAGAGTGTGGCAGATTGGTGGGGAGGGGGCAGCATAACTCATTACCCCCTTCTCGCCGGAGCTCTTCCGTTCTCTAAGTGCAACTTCCTGTTTACACAGGAAGTTGAATGAAGCACTTAGAGAACGGAAGAGCTCCGGCGAGAAGGAGGTAATGAGTCATCCTGCCGCCACCGCCGCTGCTGCCACGAACACCACCAATGATTGCAGGAGGGGGAGCGCTGAGAGGAGAGCCCGAGGTGAGGAAGGGGGGAATTTCCCCCCTCCCCACCGATCTGCCACACTCGCCTCTAATGCTGCGACCCCTCCTGCCCCCCAAAAGTCCCTGAGCGGGCCCTAGGGGGGGCCCGGGCCCCCCCCCCCCCGCGATGGCAGGGGTCGCATCCCCTATTGTTACGCCAGTGCTAGAGGGGAGGAGAGAGGTCATCTGGCTACCTATACTGGGGGGAAAGGGGGAGGAGTCATCTGGCTACCTATACTTGGGGGGTCATCAGGCTACTTATACTAGAGGGAAGAGGGGAGGGATCATCTCGCTTCCTATACTGAAGGGGGGCGGCTGGTGACAGTGGCCTAGGGTGGTAAAGAGTACAAATCCGGCCCTGGCTACGCCACTGATAGCGACTATTCCTGTTACATACTGACTGGTCCTATGCTAAAGAATGCAGAAAGCTGTAGGACTCACTACAGTATATGCTTTGGCTTTTGACTTGTGGTACAACACTATGGCAAAACAGTCTCCTGAAGCATTTGTGTTGCAGCCCTCATAGCGTATAATGCAGTGCTCCCACCCACCTGTCCCAAATCCAACTCTCCCTCACAACAGAATGCCATCAGCCACTGGAGGAACACCACTGGCAATGAGAGCACGGTATAAGTACGAAGTAAGTAGGAAATATGGTGGTTCCTACTCTGACGTGTGCGGTAATGATACATTAGCTAGAGTGACCATATTTTTGTGGGTCCAACCTGGGACGGGGGGGGGCGGCGCGCTGCCGCGGCGAAAAGTGGGAAGGAGTGAGGTGCACGCAGCGGCGAAGACTGGGGGAGGGGGGCTGCGGCGCGCGCAGCGCGCCGTGTCGAAAAATGGGCGTGGCCATGACATTGTATGGGCGGAGCTAACGTAATGATGTAACAGCGAGGCATAAGAAAGCAGTGTTTACGCCATGATGTGGACAAACGAGACTTTGTATCATGGGTGTGCAGAAACTGTGTGATGCTAATAGTATACCGTAACCACAAAGCAGCAAACATAGCCATCTATGACCATTAAATAATAAATGCAGTAACAGTTACCCCGGACACCAGAAAATAAACGCAATAGGCAACATGTCAGTATAAAATAAATGCAATGCGGGCAAACATGTCAGTACAAAATAAACGCAATGCGGGCAACATGTCAGTACAAAATAAACGCACTGCGGGCAAACATTTCACCAGAAAAGAAACGCACTGCGGCCAAACATTTCACCAGAAAAGAAACGCACTGCGGGCAAACATTTCGCCAGAAAAGAAACGCAATGCGGGCAAACATTTCGCCAGAAAAGAAACGCACTGCAGGCAAACATTTCGCCAGAAAAGAAACAATGCGGGCAAACAATAACATTTCACTAGAAAAGAAACAATGCGGGCAAACATTTCACCTGGAAAAGAAACAATGCGGGCAAACATTTCACCTGGAAAAGAAACAATGCGGGCAAACATTTCACCAGAAAAGAAACAATGCGGGCAAACATTTCACCAGAAAAGAAACAATGCGGGCAAACATTTCACCTGGAAAAGAAACAATGCGGGCAAACATTTCACCTGGAAAAGAAACAATGCGGGCAAACATTTCACCTGGAAAAGAAACAATGCGGGCAAACATTTCACCTGGAAAAGAAACAATGCGGGCAAACATTTCACCAGAAAAGAAACAATGCGGGCAAACATTTCACCAGAAAAGAAACAATGCGGGCAAACATTTCACCTGGAAAAGAAACAATGCGGGCAAACATTTCACCTGGAAAAGAAACAATGCGGGCAAACATTTCACCTGGAAAAGAAACAATGCGGGCAAACATTTCACCTGGAAAAGAAACAATGCGGGCAAACATTTCACCTGGAAAAGAAACAATGCGGGCAAACATTTCACCTGGAAAAGAAACAATGCGGGCAAACATTTCACCTGGAAAAGAAAGCATTTACTCACCTGGCAGAAGTGTCCGGCCTCTGGCGCGCTGCTCCGTCCCGGGACCGTCTTCCTCCTCCTGCTCTTCTCTCCCGCGGCCCGCGCTGACAGGGCTACGGCAAGATGGCGCCCGAAGCCCTGTACTAGTGACACAAATAGGTCTCCAGTACAGGGCTTCGGCAGCCATCTTGCCGTAGCCCTGCTCGCCTGCCGGTGTCGGAAACAGACACCGGAAGAGGAGGCTGGAGCGGGGCTGCGGGCAATGAACTGGCACGGCGTCTATAGACGCCGCTGCCAGTTCATTGAGGAGAGAGTGGCCAGAGTCCCGAGGCCGGGACGTCCCGCTGCTGAAAGCGGGACGTTTCCCGGGACCTCATTAAGCCTGGGACAGCGGACCCCGAATCCGGGACGTGTCCCGGGCAATCCGGGACGTCTGGTCACTCTACATTAGCAGAGGAATTTTAGTGATAAGGCTTCTTCAAAACTATACTTAAGGCAGCCATACACTGGTCGATCGCCACCAGATCAACCAACAGATAGATTCCTCTCTGATCACAGAGGGATCTATTGGCTGTCAAACAATGCACACAGATTTTGAATCGATTTTAGCTTGAAATTGATTCACAACCTGTGGAGCTGCCGCCTGCTCACTGCCCCCGTGTGCTCTCCCGGCCTGCAGCAATACATTACCTGTCCCCCGGCGTGAGTCCCCGGTCTGTGCTGACACTTTCTCCGGCTGCCCTGTCTCCTCCTTTCTTCCTGTCCTGTCCTGTGACAAGCGGAAGTACAAGCAGTAGAGGGCGCTCTACTGTTTGAACTTCGGCTTGTCACAGGACAGGAAGTAATGAGAAGACTGGCCAGCCGGAGAAGGTGTCAGCACAGACCAGGGACTCGTGGCGGTGGACAGGTAAAAATATTGTTGCCGCTATACTCCGTCGGTCGTCACCAAATCGATCGCCGATAACGACGCGCTTCCAACCCGCTCGCGATCAAGCAAAATTTTCCGCCGGGACAAATCGACTGAATCGATCGATTTCGGATGGAAATCGATTGGTCAACATTTGCATTATCGATTTCACAGCAGATTCTATCGCGATGATCGAATCTGCTGTATATCGACGGGAAATCGACGTAGTGTATGGGTAGCTTTACAGTTTCATGATAACATCATAATATTATACAGCATAATGGTATTATGGAACAATATGTCTTGTGCACCAGCTATGTACCACCTCGCCTTACAAGTGATTAATCAAAATGATTGATACTCTCAGTCACAATAGCAATCTAGTATCAGGCAAAGTGCCACAATGATATTTCTCACTTTGTACAAAATTGATCAAAAGTAGCACCTGTTCAATGTATTTTCCTCTTGTTGCAAAACAGAAAACACAACGCCCTAAGAGAATGTTCATCAGTTCAGTTTACATTTCCACTCTGCTGTTCATTGTTAATTTCAACCAAACCTGACAAAACAATAAAAAATGTGAAAAACCTGTATTTTTCACCGTATAAGACACTCCGGAATATAAGATGCATCCATGATCCAGGGCTGTCTTGTAGATGTTCTCCCCCAATTGGTGTCCTCCTGTGTCCCCAGATGTCCCCTTCTAGCCTACCTTCTGTCTCCAGGTGTCCCCCTCTGTCCTCCTTTCTGTCCCCAGGTGTTTCCCAATGTCCCCTTCTGTCCTTCCTCCTGTCCCCAGGTGTCCCAATCTGTTGCCAGGTGCCCCCTTCTGCCCTCCCTTCTGTCCCCTGCATCAAAATTCGCATTTACGCATCATAATTGTAATACAACATTTCAGGGAAAATCGTTATGAATTTAGTATGTAATAGTAATATTTCATATAGTGGGTAATTTTCGCACAATTTCACGAAATGTTGTGCCGAATTTAGCAGTTAATAGCAAATTCCCCATACATGCTATTGCTACCAACATGTTAAGGAGAATATTGGGTACAAGTCAAAACAAGAATTTTTCAAAAAGACATTGTAGTTTTTGAGAAAATGGATTTTAAATATGCAAAGAAAAATGGTTTTTAAACTAATTTTTTTGTTTAAAAACCATATTTATTTGCATTTAAAAAAAAACTATGAGGTCTTTTTGGGAAACAAATTTTTTTGACTTGTGCTGACTATTCTTAACATATGTATCAATTTTGGTGTCACTACCATGTTACGGTGGCTTTGCTATTCACTGCCAGAGTCAGCACAAAATTACACAAAAATTATGTGAAATTTTAGGCGAAATTATGAATCACTATATGAAATCAATTGAATTTACAAATTGTAATTACGTATACGCGTAAATGCGTAAATTTATGCAAAATTTCACGTAATCAAATTAGGTGATTACGATCATCACTAGTCCCTTGTGCATCCACTCTGTCCCCACTTTGTGTCTCCTGCTCCCCCATGTAAGTGTACCTAATCCATGATGCCCGCGGGTATAACAGATCTCTTCACTTCCGCGCGGCTGCCCTTAGTAACGGCTTGTGCGGATCGCATCATCAGCACAAGCCATCGGTAGCCAAGCAGGACAGAAGTTGCCTGTGATCCCCGTGGGTGCCATGGATTAGATAAACCAGCTGCCCCTACACTTACACGGGGGAGCCGGAGACACAGGGAGGGAATGGAGGCATGGTGGGGGTGGGAGTGGGCACACTGGGGAGACACATGCAGGGAATCCCCAATGTAGCGGTGGATTGGCGGCTCAGATTGGCAAGCATTCGTAAGTCGGGGATTCCCTGCATTTGCTGTATAAGACGCAGGGACTTTTCCTCCCCATATTTTGGGAAGAAAAGGTGCATCTTATACGGCGCCAAATACGGTATGTTCACCAACAGTGCCGTTTCTAGGACAGGCAAAATGGATCGCCGCCTGAGGTGCAGTGCCAAAGGGAGCAGCAGCAGAGGTGCAGAGGGGAAGAAGTGTGGCCTAGCAGAGAGTGCAGTGAAATGAGATGTAAATGATTTACCATCCATCCAGTCTTTCTCTTCTGTATCCTGGTTTCCATGGCTGCAAGACCACCAGCAGTTTACAGGGTGAATTATACCACTGTGGCCATTGGAGACTAGGAGGCTGAAGAGGAAGACAGATCCCATGTGTCTCTCCCGGCCCCGTATGGCGAGTCTTAATAGAGGAACCGCAGTGAAAATAACAATGATTTAAATTGGTTATTATAGATTATTTAGTGTTTGCCCATTGTAAAATATTTTGCTCTCCCCGATTTACATTCTAAAATGTTTCACTGGTGGTGACACCTTCAGTTCTGCTAGGTGATTGTTACGAAATGTTTGTTACTGAGAGTTCTATGCACACATATTGCTTGCTTGGCAGTTGGAAAATGCTGTTATTTCCCACATTGCAACAAGGTTCACAGATAGCAAACTATCAGGACCATGGTCATGACATTACACTGTGGGAGGGGTTTCACCACATTATCAGCTATACAGACACCCCCCCCCCCCTCCCTGATAATCTATCCAAGTAAAGCTAAATATTTCTTGTGCGGAAAGGGCTACTGATTGGGATGGAGTTACATCCTTGGTTAAAGGTTCTCTTTAAAGTGTACCTGAGATGGCGTGTACGGCTGTATTTATACTTACCTGGGGCTTCCTTCAGCCCCATTAGGTGCATGGCGTCCCTCGCTGTCCTTTTTGGTCGCCCCATTCACTTGTAAATCCCCCTGGAATTCTAGCCAGTCATGTACTACTGCACATGCGTGGATAGCCACGCACACCACTGGGAACGTTCTGTGTCTGCGCAGTACTAGGCTCCCGGCTGCGGGAGTGCGACGGGGGGTTCCAGAATACTGAGGGTTATTATAATAGAAAAGAGTGGCCAAAGAGGATGGCAGGGACCCCACACACCTCATGTGGCTGGAGGAAAACCCAGGAAAGTATAAATACAGCCATAGATGCCATCTTAGGTTCTCTTTGATTCTTGCTCCACTACGCTCTCTGCATCATGGGGGTTTGGCTATCCAATACCTGGGGTCATATCTGGCTATCTATAATACTGGGTGTGAGGGTAGAATCTGCATCTGGATACCTAATAACGGAGGGTACCTCCCGCTACCTATACTGGGGGGGGAGCTACATCTGGCTACCTATACTGGGGGAGCTGCATATTCTTAGGGGGCTGCATCTGGCTACCTACACTGGGAACTCCTCTGGCTATCTATACTGGGGGAAGGCTACATTTGGCTACCTAATACTGGGGGCACCTCTGGCTACCCATACAGGTAAGGGGGGTACTTCTGGTTACTATGGCCTAGGATACCATTGTTATGCAGATGACACACAACTGTATCTGTCCTTCAAGCCTGGCACCCAAGACCCATCAGCATCCATAAATGCATGTCTAGTGGATTTACAAAATTGGATGAACACCAGCTGGCTGAGGCTGAACTCTGACAAAACAGAGGTGTTGGTGGTAGGTGGTCCACACATGATGGATAAAGTTCAAAACGCTCACCACCTCAAACTAGCAATTGGGGGAGATACTGCACAGTATAAAGACTCTGTGCGAAACCTTGGGGTGATCCTGGATGGAAATCTAAAACTCAGACAGCAGGTATCAGCTGTCGTCAAGTCTTCCTTCTTCCATCTAAGAAATATAGCGAAAATCAAACACCTTATCCCAGCTGAAGACCTACCTGCCCTGGTTCACGCATTTGTATCCTCCCGCCTAGACTACTGCAACGCCCTGTTCATCGGATCTACAGATAAGGCTCTGCGCCCCTTACAGCTAGTACAGAATGCTGCAGCCAGACTCCTAGCCAATGCCCCCCGCAGCTCACACATCACCCCAGTACTGCAAACTCTTCACTGGTTGCCAGTAAAATGGAGAATCAATTTTAAGATCTGCCTGCTGACATTCAAGGCTCTACACCACATGGGACCCAAATACATAGCGGATCTATTGGAACTTTATGCCCCTTCACGCACCCTCCGCTCTGCCAACAAGATGAAGCTGGTTATTCCCAGGATACACTTAACATTTGGTGCTCGGGCCTTTTCCTACGCAGCCCCTACTCTATGGAACTCACTTGCACAATCAGTACGAGAGGCTCCTTCTCTGGACAGCTTTAAAAAAAGGCTAAAAACTCACCTCTTTTCCCGAGCCTTTGAGACTGCATAATGCAGGGTCACAGCGCTTTGAGTCCCCAGGGAGAAAAGCGCTATATAAATATTATTGTTATTGTTATTGTTATACTGGGGGAGCTACATTTGGCTACCTATACAGGGGGGCTATGTCTGGCTACCTATTCTTGGGTGGGCTTCATCTGACTACCTAATATTGGGGATAACTCTGGCTACTCATACTGGGGGGGGGGGGGGGGTACAGATGGCTGCCCATACTGGGGGGCTAGGTCTGGCTACCTCTCTTTGGGGGGCTGCATCTGGCTACCTAAACTGGAGCCTCCTCTGGATAGCTATACTGGGGGAGGGTGCATATGGCTACCTAATATTGGGGATAACTCTTGATACCCATACTGAGAGGGGTACACCTGGCTACCTATACTGAGGTGCTACATCTGGCTTCCTATTCTGAGGGCTATGTCTGGCTACCTAATACTGGGAGCTCCTCTGGCTACCTATACAGGGTGTGAAGTTTCCTGTCAAGTGACAGGCAGCCAATTTGGGCCAATCAAAGTGCGGGGATAATGTCCTTTAAAGTGATTGGACACGCATGGGCTCAGGGCAGGACGGGTGGAGCTCTCGTCATTGCCAATTGGCAGGCATAAGTTCGTAGCGCTTGCTATGCTACTCTGATAAGGCATGTTAACTTCGATAAGGCATGTTAACTCTGATAAGGCACGTCATCTCTAATAAGGCATGTTAACTTGGATGAGGCGTGTTAACTCTGATAAGGCAATCCATTTGTCTTAGTGCCCACTGTCACATGGTTACTCTACTGCATCGCAACAATGTGCTTGAGTTTCTGTGGGATGTTAGGGGTATTTACAGCGTATGTGGATTCTTGCCATGTTAATTACTATTGCCCCTCCCAGTCATAGCAACTCGAAAGGAGAAGTAATTTGGGCTCAGACAAACCAGACGCATGCTGCTGTGCGGAAACCGCCGGTCTGAACGCGGAGACAGCCGCCTCGCCGCCAGACCGCGCGGCGGCATCTCCGCAATCCTTTACATTACACTTGTATTAAGCATAGCAATGCAATGGTAGGTTTTACAGATATTTTACTGTAATTATACCAAACTGTAGGCTCACACAGATCTCTCCCTATCCCAATCCCTAACCCCTAGACCCCTCTTTGTGTAAATATATATAAATGTAATAAATTGTATATATTACATATATTGTGCTGTAACTATACCTAACCTTACTCTGACACAGAGCCCTCCCTGTACCTATCCCTAACCCCTAAGACCCCCCTGGTGGTGCCTAACCCTAAGACCCCCCTGGTCGTGCCTAACCCTAAGACCCCCTTGGTGGTGCCTAACCCTAAGACCCCCCTGGTGGTGCCTAACCCTAAGATCCCCCTGGTGGTGCCTAACCCTAAGACCCCCCGGTTGGTGCCTAACCCTAAGACCCCCCTGGTGGTGCCTAACCCTAAGACCCCCCTGGTGGTGCCTAACCCTAAGACCCCCCCTGGTGGTGCCTAACCCTAACCACCCCCTGATTGCGTATATTATACTCTAACTATACCTAACCCTCCCTGTACCTATCCCTAACCCCTAGAACCCCCTGGTAATGCCTAAACCTAACCATCCCCACCGCACAAACAGCCTAAACACATATAAACAATATTATATTTAATCCTTAAAATACTTCTCTACAAATAACATGAATAAAATAATTTATATATTTGTAATAGAATAAATAGCCCTAAAATAGCCTTAAAATCACGTATACATTAATATTATAAATAGAGAAAAGTATATATAAATATATACAATACAATAGATAGCCTTACAAGCATTAGAAATCTTAAAATAACAGTAACATTAAAAGTGATATTTTAGTAACTATAATCAACGCATTATAAGTGTAAAAACAACCTTAAAATAACAGTAATATTAAAAGCGATATTTTAGTAACTATAATCAACGCATTATAAGTGTAAAAACAAAGTTAATACCAAAGCAATGTATTTCTAATACAATAAGGTTGAAAACGGTATTTACGCATTATACATATGAAAACAAATTTTTAAATGATCAAAGAAGTGTAAACAAAAATTTAGTTGTTATACTTTTGTAAGCGAAATTTTTAATCTAACTAATAAGTAAAAACTGATATAAGCGAAATTTAAAAACGAAAAAAATAAGTATAACACAAACTTAAAACAAACTTGTAAACGATATTTGTTATAAACCTTATTCTGTAAACGAAAACTTTTGTTAACACGATCCCTGTAACCACTATTTCTCGGGCGCCCTTTTTTCCTGCCGGGCGCCGAATAGCCGATATTTTGCATTGCAGTCTATGGCGGCGCCCTTTTTGTCCACTATCCCTATGCGCCCTTTTTTTACTAGCACCGTATCGGACTACATAAAATGCCACTTTGTGGTTACTGAACTTATACAACTGACACTGACAATTCTAAAGGCCCATTTACACTTAATCAGTTGGCGTGCGTTAGTACGCGTTGGTAAGCGTTAGTACGCGTTTTTTCCATAGCAGTGCATTGTGAAAAAAATTTCAGTTGAAACGCGTTAAGGGCCCATTTACACTTAATCAGTTGGTATGCGTTAGTGTGCGTTAGTACACATTGGTATGCGTCCATAGGCCATAGGTAAAAAAAAACTTTGAAAATCAGTTTTCTTTCAGTTCTAACTGAGAGCAACTGATTAAGTGTAAAAGGGTCCTAAGGCCCCATTTACACTTTATCAGTTGGTGTGCGTTATTGTGCGCTGGTACGCTTTAGTACACGTTGGTACGCATTAGTACGCATTAGTACGCGTTTTTTCCATAGCAGTGCATTGTGAAAAATATTTCAGTTAAAATGCGTTAAGTGTAAAAGGGCCCTAAGGCCTCGTTCAGACTATACGCGCTACCGTACGCAAGAACGGTAGAAGGGCATAGACAGCCCTTCTACCGTTCCCATCATATGCGCTGCTTGGCAGCGCGATTGCGCTATCGCATGTTGCACACATTTTTGGGAATCGCAGCGCAGATCCCATTCATTGTAATCTGCAGCGCAGCGCATAGAAGCGCAGATGGCGTGCGATCGGACGCGTTGCGTTCCGATCGCACAGCCATCTGCGCTAAATGATGTGAGGCCTAAGTGTGAAAGGTGCCATAGGAAAACATGGGCATTACTTTGAAAATCAGTTTTCTTTCAGTTATAACTGAAAGCAACTGATTAAGTGTAAACAGGGCCTGACTCCCAAAACAAACAAGGTGGCATAATTCCTGTATTATAATGTGGATTAAAAGTATAAAAACATCTCATCTAGTTCATTTGGAGCTCTAGAAGAGTTAATGTGTGCCCTGACAACTTAATTTTGTTCTTTGCAGTGTATTGAGTTAAAGCCGATTGGCAAAGGAATTTTCTCACCGTCTGCGTGAGGGAAGAAGGAACGTGTCACCAGTGTCACAGTCATCTATTTCCCTGTCTGCCTGTCACACCTCACCCCGCAACACTACAGTCACAGGAGCAGATAGCTGTGAATGCAACTAACAAATGTCTAAACTTGTACATCATACTAAATGGGCATAGATGTCTTTACAGCTTAATAGCTCTATCCAGTCTTGCTTAAGCTATTTTCACGCTATACATGTTGCATTGTGATAGGATCACAATGCAATGGTGGTAGCACATTAGAGTGTGATGCCACACTTACATTGAAGCTTACATAACATTAAAAGTATGCTTCACTTCCACTATAAAAGCATATGTTGTTTAGTGTGTGTTATAGGAACGAAACCCACCGCACTACTGATGCCCTGATGACAACATACCATAGAAAACAAAATTCACTGTTATGATTACATTGTATGTTGTGACGAACACATTGGACGCAGTGTGAAAGGAGCCTTGTATTACAAATGGGAAAAGAGGCACCTAAGGTATGATAAATCTACATTAAAAACAACTCAAATTAAAAACGTGAGGTGGCTTACCTCAATGAAGACAAATTTGTATAATAAAGAAGGAAACTCTAATTTGCACTGGCAACGCGTTTCATGGGTCTGTGCCCACTTCCTCAGGCCGTATGCAGTGCCTAAAAGCATTAAATATAATGCGCTCAGTGCTCAAGCACTACAGACATATATAGTATACAATATACAAGGCATAAAAGATATCAAAATGTATGACAACAAAAAAAATGTCCTCCATATAGGTAGGTAGATAGCTGCCCCCAGTATAGGAAACCAGGTATAGGTGGCCCTGTATAGGAAGCCAGGTAAAGGTGGCCCCAGTATAAGTAGCCTGGTATAAGTGCCCTGAATATAGTTAGCCAGTTATTGGTTCCCCCAGTATAGCTAGCCAAGTATAGGTGCCTCCAGTATAGGAAGCCAGAAATACAGTAGGTGCCCCCAGTATAAGCAGGCAGGTATAGGTGCTCTCAGTATAGCAAGCCAAATATAGGTGCCCCAAGTATAAGTAGCCAATTATAGGGGAGCACTGGAAAAACAGCGCAGGGGAGTTGGGCCGCAGCCGGCGCCACCATAGGCTGTAAAAGGAATTACGGCTCAGTGAGTAATTTGGGTGCCGTCAAAAGACGGAGCACAAATTACTACAAAATCATTGTAATTTGCCTGCCAGCAATAGCTGGAAGCTGAATTACATCTTTATCCCATTATCCAAGGCGGCCTGGATGGGGAATAGTAATTAGCGCCGCTTGGACTTGCAGGAGCAAGGTGAGCCGTTTAATGGCTTTACCCTGCTCCAAAATCTCCTGGCAGCTGTATAATAGGTACACATAATAGGTGCCCCCAGTATAGCTAGCCAGGTATAGGTGCCCCAGTATAGGAAGCCTGGTATAAGTGCCCTCAGTATAGGTAGCCAGGCATAAGTGCCCCCACTGTAGATAGGCAGGTATATGTACCCCCAGTATTGGAAGCCAGGTATAGTTGCCCCCAGTATAGGTAGACTGGTATAGTTGCCCCCAAAATAGGTAGCCTGGTATAGGTGCCCTCAGTATAGGTAGCCAGGTATAGGTGCTCCCAGTATAAGTAGCCAAGTATAGGTTCCCCCAGTATAGCCAGCCAGGTATAGGTGCCCTCAATATCGATAGGTGGCCCCAGTATAAGTAGCAAAAGAATAGGTGCTTCCAGTATAGGAAATCAGGTGGTCAGGTATAGGTGCCCCCAGTATAAGTAGCCGAGTATAGCCCCCCCCCCCCCCCCCCCAATATAGCTAGCTAAGTATAGGTGCCCCCAGTATAAATGGCCAGGTATAGGTGTCTCCAGTATAGGAATACAGGTATAGGTGCCCCCAGTATAGGCAGCCGGGTATAGGTGCCCTAAGTATAGGTAGCCATGCATAGGTGCCCAAGTAGAGGTAGCCTGGTATAGATACCCCCAGTATAAGTAGCCAGGAATAGTTGTCCCAATATAGGAAGCAAGGTATAAGTGACCCCAGTAAAGATAACCTGGTATACTGTAGGTGCCCCCAATATAGCTAGCCAGGTATTGTTGCCCCCAAGATAGCTAGCTAGGTATAGGTGCCCACGGTATAAGTAGCCAGGTATAGGTGCCCGCAGTATAGGTAGCCAGGTACAGGTTTTTACTGCCTGGGTGGGAGAAAGTGGGTGACACTGCAGGGAGGGGGCCAACATCCTTTCTCCCTCCCCATGGACCCTCACCCCTCTTGTCCCCCTGCAGATTGGCGCAGTGGTGCATTGTCACTCACCTGTCCTGCTCCATGCAACGCATCCATCCGCTGCAGCAGCCGGCTCGGATGGACGCATTACATGGAGCAGGACAGGTGAGTGACAATGCACCGTTGCGCCACTCATCAGGGGGGCAGGAGGGGGCCCATGGAGGGGGAGGAATATGTCAGCAGGTTGTTTTCACCTTATGTACATGAGCAATTTTTACATTTCAGCGCTCCTCCCATTCATTTGCCAATACCTGGGCAGCGCAGTGTCGTAGTGGTTAGAACTCTCCCCGTGTCTGCATGGATTTCCTCTGGGCACTCTGGTTTCCTCCCACATCCCAAAACATACAGATGAGTTAAAGGAATATTTAAGTTAAAAAAGGATTTAACTTACCTGGGGCTTCTTGTGGCCCCTGGAGTCATCCTGTGCCCACGACGTTCTCCTGATTCCCTCTGGCCAGCAGCGGTGACCCCCCCGCAACTCTGGCCCATCACGGCTACTGCGCATGCACCGCCAAGATTGCCCTCCCGCGGTCGGGAGCATTCTGGGCATGCTCAGTAGCCGCGGGAAGGCAATCAGTGTGCACGCGCCTCGAGCCGCGTACACTCTGATCACAGGGCAAGTCAAATAATATATTTTGAGAGATTTTATAACTGTAGCACTTGTCATGTGAAAATTATGAAGGGGGAAATATGAAAAATATTGTATTTGCAATTTAATGTAGCAAGAAATAAAATGTTTGTTACGTCAAGGAATTGCAGCCAGAAAATGAACACGCGTGTTGCCATTGAAAAGCATTATGTGCGATTTCGCTTTGCGCAAAATTGCACATACATTTCAACAAAGCTTTAACATTTTACCTAACATTGTTACTTGTTTTTATGAATGATTACTGTTACTAGCTGTAACAATCATCATTCAAGTATAAGGTAAGTACCCATGTGAAGATAGATAGGGGATCAGCTCCAAACCAGCGATCGTGCCCCCATCCATCCTCACTACCAGAGTAACAACGGTGCAAATGATCATTTAACCAATCAAACAATCGCAGTAAAATGATCATGGCGGGCAATTTGGATCTGTGCGATCGGTCACTCAGTGATCCGTCATGACTGCTGTGATCGCCACATGTCCTTAAAAACATTGGTTAATTTTTGTGTCAAAAAAGGTTACACAATATCGTGAAAACAATAATCTGTTGTGAAGTCACCCATCATGTGTGGTCACCGGTTAAGCAGCAGACAAAGCGTAAGAAAGATCCTGCATAAGCAGTTTGTTGTCAAAAATAACGGTGGAAATAAACAATGTGGAGTATGGTTGTTTTTTCGAAGCCTGGTGTCCCTGCAGTATAGACTAAGCTCAGGCAAGTGACTGCGTGCTACACCTACTACAATGAGTATTACTAGTGCGTTCAGCCTGCTCCAGCCCAGCTACTCAGGGCTCAGTACATCCCTCAAGCTGTGTTCATATCCTGCAGCTAGCTCCAGGTTCTGCCCATCAATATCTCACACGCACATCAGTGCCGCCAGCGGAGTGTGTGTGTGTGGGGGGGGGGGGGATTAACCCCTGATAGCTCAGACAGTAAAGTGCCGATAATAAGAGAAGGATAACAAACATTCCCAGTGTAACATACAAAATTCAACAATGATTACCAGGCTTTAGAGCTTTCAGATGGGAAGGTTTCAAGACATTTTACTTAATTCAACCATATATTTTGCTTTAGGGCTAGTAATAGACACAGACACTGGTTGCGGAAGCACATACGGAGCCTATGTGGCTCCTGGCTCTTTCCATTTGGAGCTGAAATACTCTCCCATCAGGCTGTGTCGATAATCAGGCCTAAAGAATCAGACATTTGGTCTGTCTATTCACTGCTGGCAACATTACTGGATAGTCCAACATAAAAGGGGGCCTGGCATAAATTTAGATAGCCAATATCTTTTTCCACGTTTGGACACCACTTTCTACAGCTCCTTAAAGTGAATCTGTCAGCTGCCTAACTCAAAGTAAAGATCCTCCAATAGATCCTTTTTTTTTTTTTTTTTTTTTTTTTTTAGAAAACAAAAAAGTAAACATTTTATAACCATGAAGCTGCACAATGTAAGCTTTTAGGCCTTGTTCACATTATAGGCGTTTTTGTAAAATTTTAAGTGCGTGTGATTTTCAAAATCACCCTGAAAGTGCTTGTGCAATGATTCTCTATGAGAGAGTTCATATCAGAGCGGTTCGTTTGTGATCCACTTTAAAAATGGTGCTTGGGCCATTTTTGAGGCGATTTGCCTCAATGGAAGGTATAGGAAAAACACAAAATGCTTTAGAAAGCGATTGCATGAGCTTTTTTTAAAAAAAATGCATTGTATTTATTTTTTCAGGCTCTTTTCCCGGATCAAAAGACGGAAGCGCTCTGCAAAAGCCCTTACAAAAACACCCACAAAAACGAACGAATGCTCAGAAAATCGCCGGAAAACACTTTAAAAAAATGCATTAAAAAAAGCCCACCGCGGACGGACAAGCGAGCCGAACGCAATTGTGAACCAGGTCTTAGAGAGGGCCCGATCCAGTTCACCCAACTTTTTTCCAAGGAAATCATTATTCATCTTCTGTTTAAAATAACTTTTCAGCACTCTGTAAGTGAAAAAGTACCAAAAAGCAGGTGAAAAAGTACTGTCAAAACTATTTTGAGTATTTTCTAGCTTGCTGGTGGCTTTAAAGGCATTTCAGTGATAAGGGCCCATATGCAATTCTCTTTTTCTCCTGAGTTTTCTCCTAGGTAATATTTTCACAACTTTGTCATAAAATGCCCTTTAAGCTACCAGCAAGCAAGAAAATACTTTAAAATAAATTTGATAGCACTTTTCCATCAACTTTTGAGAACTTTTTTTTCAATAAAAAAATGCTGAAAAGTTAGTTGAAAGAGAAAATGAAAAGTATCTCTTAGGAGATAACTCTGGTGAAAAAGTTAATTGCCTATGGGCCAAGATGTGAAAACTTAAGCAGCCCATACACTCAGCCGATTTTCTGGCCGACCGATCGATCGCGATCGATCGATCGATCGATCGATCGCAAATCGGTTGGCCAATCGAGCGATCGACGGCCGATTTCGATCGATTTCGATGGATTTCCATCGAACTAGCAGGGTGGAAAATTTAGGTCGATCTGATGAGATTGCTTATCAGTTTGCATTGGCCTTAATGGAAATCTGATGGCAAAAAAATGCCATCAGATCGAATTTCAACAGATTTCAAACTGAAATCTATTGGAATTCTATCCTGGTAAAAAAATGTTCTAAAAACGCATCAGATAGATCATCAGATGCATTTCTTATCTGTCTGCTGCCAATCTGACGAGTGTATGGGCACCTTTAGGAGAAAAAGTGAATTGGATCAGGCCCAGAGTCTACTTGTTTGGGCATATTCACATATATCTGAGAGCTTGTTTAATACTAATTATTGCTAATGATATCAGTTAAGCTGTATAATTTTCACTGATTTATTTTTTTCTTTTGTGGCTGACACAGCAGAACATACAGTATTTTTCTTTGCTTTTGACTACATGACTCGATTCGGAGCCATTCAGATGGCTCGATAGATAATTTCCGACATGTCTGATCTCCGGCACAATTGTTTCGCCGCTTGATTCCGCATTGAGGACAATGCAAAAAAAAGATAAGAAAAAACGAGCGGAAGATAAGAGCCTGAGGAATCGGGCAGGGAATCGATCGAGCGGGAGAATCGAGCGGCAAAATCGAGCCGTGTATGCCCAGCATAAGAAATGGAAACAACATACATCATATGCCTGTACTTTTGAAATTGTCTTTGAAAGTATCCGGTTTCTTATTTATCCGGTCTTGTCAGGAGTGATAAAACAACATCTGGAACAGAAAAAAGATGTCCAGTTGAAGTTACATGCATTTTTCTTTGGATACTTCCTACAAAACTTCTGTACCTCTAAAGGCTGATACACACATCAGACCATAGTCTTTGGAAAATGGAAGATCACAGACCAATTTTTCCCCCTTCAATGTAGTATGAGAGCCACACCTACACAGTCTATTCTATGGAGCTGAACTCCCCATCAGACAGAAATCTTTGCAAGATGCTGCACACACAGATGCTGTAGACATTCAAAAGTTCACCTCCTGCAAAAGATCTGTTCCTGCAAAAGATCCGTTCCTGCAAAATGCATTCATAGTCTATGATATCTGCAGATCATCATACACACCTTGTTTAACAGACATTCATCTGCAGATCAGATCCACCAGGATGGATTTTCAGATCTGCAGATGATTGTCTGATCTGCAGATGAATGTCAGTTAAACAAGGTGTGTATGATGATCTGCAGATCTCATAGACTATGAATGCAATTTGCAGGAACGGATCTTTGGCAGGAACAGATCTTTTGCAGATACTGATCTTTTGTGTCTGTACAGCATCTGTGTGTGCTGCATCTTGCAAAGATTTTTTTCTGATATGGAGTTCAGCTCCATAGAAAAGACTGTGTAGGTATGGCTATCATACTACATAGAAGGGGGTAAAATTGGTCTGTGATCTTTCATTTTCAAAAGACTATGGTCTGATGTGTGCATGTGGCCTAAGACGATAATGTGTTCTGTCCTACAACATCCCCCATACAAGGACTCAATGACCAACAGAGAGGTAGCTGTGATGAGCAAAAAAATCCATTCCTATTGGTCAGGAGCCTGAAAGGTAGGATTTGTACACACAGGTTTTGATTTGAACTTACAGAGTAGACAGACAAGACACTGCAGAGCTGCTAGACAGCTATGACAATAACTTATACATACAGCCACCACATGGTGGAGGTAGACCTACATATAGAGGTTCAGTGACTGTGACCCAATCCAGTTACGGACACCCATTAGTGTGATCAGTGAATAAGCAAATGTTAGGGGCCTTTTCCACTAGCAATTGCTGAACGCCAGCGATTGCGATTTGGCACAATTTTTTTTTGTTTTACAATTTAGCATACACAATGCACTTGCATTGCAAAATCACTTTAAACATCGCTCCCGAACAAGATCGCGATTTTGCATACAAAATCGCTTTACAAATCGCTCCCGAATGCAAAATCAGGGCAAAATGGAATTGCGGTAGTGGAAAATACCTACCGCGAGTCCTATGTTAAATAGCAAACCTAGCGATTTAAAAATCGCAAGTGTTTTGCGATTCAGCACTGCAGTGGAAAAGGGCCCTTAGTGGGAATCCCAGCTTACTTGCCGAAAGCCTGCTTGGCGAAAACAACAACCAGTTGCACAGAAATGCATGCAGCAATGTGATGTACTAGTTACTTTCAGCAATATAGCGCATGTTGCTTTATGAATAGTTACTTAAAGAGAACCTGTACTGAGTAAAAATATTTAAAATAAACACACGAGGTAACTTCAAATGAACATTACATAGTTACCTTACCATCAGTTCCTTTCAGAAGCTCACTATTTTCTTCTGACAATAATCCCTTCCAGTTTTGACAATATTTTGTCAAATCTGAAATATATCAGTTGCTGTCAATAAAATATCAGTTGCTGTCAGTTATAGCTGAGAGGAAAACTGATGTACCAGGTAATGTCCATGTTTCCCTATGGCTCAAGTGGGCGATGTTACAGTTTAACTGTGTGCTGACCAAAAAGCTGTTATGGGTAATGGCCATTTTCAAAATGGAGGACGGAAAATTCCCTTGATCACAGTGAACAAACAGGACGCAGGACAGGAGAAAGACACTGAGGAGTAGACTACATGGAAGGTAAGTTTGACTTGTGCATGCTTATTTTGACTTTTAATTTTCAGTTCAGGTTTTCTTTAAAGAGAACCCGAGGTGGGTTTGAAGAATATTATCTGCATACAGAGGATGGATCTGCCTATACAGCCCAGCCTCTGTTGCTATCCCAAACCCCCCTAAGCTCCCCCTGCACTCTGCAATCCCTTCTAAATCACAGCCACCCTGCTGACAAACAGCTTGTCAGAGCTGGCTGTGTTTATCTCTATAGTGCGGGTCTGCTGCTCTCCCCGCCTCCTGCAGAACTCCAGTCCCAGCCTGCATCCCTTCCCTCCCTGCTGATTGGAGGGAAGGGACGGGGGCAGGGACCGGAGCTATGCAGGAGGCGGGGGAGCAGCTGAGACTGACACTACAGATGTAAACACAGCCTCACAGCATGGCTGTGATTTATGAGGGATTGCAGAGTGCAGGGGGACCTTAGTGGGGTTTGGGATAACAACAGAGGCTGGGCTGTATAGGCAGATCCAGCCTCTGTATGCAGATAACATTCTTTCAACACACCTCGGGTTCTCTTTAAAGCACCTTCCTGGAGGTGGAATTAACTAAAACACAACAAAGTAACGGTTGTCCTTAGCAGTGAGATTCCTAATTTTTTTTTCTGTGGTGGGCTTGACACATTTATTGCTGCTGCATCTTTTTTTTTCTTTTGTTTCAGGTTTAACAAGTCATCCCCTTGTTAATTCTGGCACATGCAGGAAACATATATTTTGTTGTGATTCCACAAAGGAGGGGAAGGTGACTGTCATCATCTTGACAAGGGCTCAAGAGGAAAGCTTGGTCACCGGCAGTGACCTCTTAAACTTTACTCTGCGTGATGAATACCAGGAGGTGTGGCGCTAAGAAAATGTTCATGACACATAATCCATAAATGCCACAGCCATTCTACACACATGGCTACTCTTAGGGACATCTGGATGACCCCTGGTCATTGGGACAAAGTGAGTAATTATGCCAGTCCGTTATGGTGTTTAAAAAAAAAAAAAGACAATACAGTTACAAGGAGTACTCCGGTTCAATAAGGGTGAAGGATAAATGTAAACTGTAAGTAATTATACTAACCCCCATGGCTGAAACCCAGACAACCACACTAATCCTGCTGCCTACCACTTCTTGCCAGCGATCACATTGGGTCTGATTAAATAAGTCAAAAGACTGCAAACTGTCATCCTTCAGCTTAGGACAGTCACAGGACAGCCAGTATGACAAGCTGCGGACCAACATGTAGCACCCTCCTCCCAAATTTACCAGTAACCCTGCAGCTTGTCTATTTGAATTTCCTACTAAGGATTCCCATTGTTCCAGACCTATAGGGATCCATTCCTAGGGGCTGTATTCAAACATGGTGCAGAGTATTCCCATTGGGTCTACACAGTGTTTCTCAACTGAGCCCTCAAGGACCTCTAACATTGCATGTTTTGCATAAAACCACAAACATGCAAAGGCGAGAAATTAGTCTCTCTCTCCTCCCATGGTTAAAAGCCAGTATTTCCTGCTTTTTGCTGGTGATCACTGCAGTCATAGCTGAGGACATATATTCTCATAGTGATGGTTGGAAAAGGGTTAATAAATTCAGGATGAGAAACTGTGAATTGCAGCTGGGCCTGACTGTGGGAATACACAGGGTCTATTCTGTTTATAAATTATGCAATCTGCATTTTTCTCACATTGATGTTCATCACCACATACTGTGGCATTAGTAAATCTGTGTTATTACCCCAGAATGCCAGGGGAGTGATGAAGGGGAGGGACAGAAATAAAGGAATAAACATTAGTAAATCAGGTCCATTGTCTGCTAGGGATTCCCTGATTATGCAATATAGTACAGACAACCCAATAATGTGTTACCACTAAGCCCAAGAGGATCCAAATTTGAATGCAGAAGTTATCCGCATTTAACTATGTAGGTTCTTGTATTACTACTTATACAGGATCTTTTTATTTAGTTTAAGGGGCCATTCATACCGTATGCGTGTTTATGCCTTTCTCACCGAGAAAAAAAATTAGATCAGTGGGCTGGTTCACATCTAATTAGAGATGGCCCAAACGGTTCGGCCGCAAACTTATTCGCACGAACTTCGGTAGTTCGCGGTGAACCTCGAACTATATGCTAGTTCAACCCTCCCCCTATACTACATCATTAGGGTCAACTTTGACCCTCTACATCACAGTCAGCAGACACAGGGTAGCCAATCAGGCTACACTCCCTCCTGGAGCCCCCCCCCCCCCCCCCACCTCGTGTGGCTGCAGTAATTAGAGAAGGGAGAGAACCTGCTGACATAGGGAAAGCTTAGTTAGGCTCTTGTGTTAGGCTTGTCAGGTTGCACCTTTTTGCTGATACTTATTAATAAAAAGCACTCCTCATCCTCAACAGCTCTTTTGAGAGCTAATGTTGTTCTTCATCTATTTTTTTTGTGTGTCCCACATTATGTGCTGCATATACAACTCTGCCAGTCAGTCGCAGCTGCTGGACCTTGGCCCCTTGGTAATTCCTACTGTGCTACTGCCAGGCCCAGCACATTCAGTGACTACCTGTGTGTGTGACAGCTGCACATTTGTAATACCAATCACTGCATACCCACCTTTTCATTGCACCTACCTACCTACGTGAGCGCACGCAGTGTTATATACCAGTCAGTCGCTGCACCTGTTCACGGTACCTGTGTGTGTGACAGCTGCACATTTGTAATACCAATCACTGCATACCCACCTGTTCAGTGCACCTACCTACCTACATGAGCGCACACAGTGTTATATACCGGTCAGTTGCTGCACCTGTTAATGGTACCTGTGTGTGTGACAGCTGCACATTTGTAATACCAATCACTACATACCCCCCTGTTCAGTGCACCTACCTACCTACGTGAGCGCACGCAGTGTTATATACCAATCAGTTGCTGCACCTGTTCATGGTACCTTTGTGTGTGTGTGATTGCTACACATTGTATTGATACCAGTCACTGCATACCTGTTCACTGCACCTGTGCGACTGCACAATGTATTAGTCAAGTCAGTGCATACCTTTCACTTCATCCCCTCCAATATGGGCAAAACAGGCAGAGGCAGGCCACCCGGCAGGTCTGTTCGAGGTCTTGCTGTTGGGATTTCGTGCGGCCCTGGACCAAAGTACAGTGTTCAAGAGGTGCGTGCCATCAACCCCCAAGATTGTCAGGACGTAGTTGACTATTTAACACAGAACACCTCATCTTCCTCAGCTTCCGCACGGAAGCGTGACATATCTTCCTCCTCCTGCTCTGATTCTGGCACCTCACTTAACGCTCTGTCGGCCGCCTCCACCAAAGTGCCATCACCCCAGGGCTCAGCGGTGTGGAAATTTTTGTGTCTGCTTCAGATGAGAGCAATGCCATCTGTACTCTCTGCCACCAACAATTGAGCCGTGGACAGACCAAGACCCGCGTATTGACAACTTTCTTACGAAGGCACATGATGACAAAGCACAAACTGTAATGGGATGACCACCTGAGGAAAAGCAGCACACAAAAGCAAAGCCACACACCGCAGTGGAAGATACCAGGCCGCAATTATTTCTCAAAAAAGGTGATACCCAAACTGTGCCATGATGTTGAAAGGCAAGTGGTGTAATCTCTGGCACACAGCATTGGGTCAAGGGTCCATCTGACCACGTGGTCTGCAAAGCACGGTCAAGCCTGCCCAAAGACTAAGTCAGTCCCCACATACAGCATCTCTGCCTGCACGCCATGTGACTGCCTGCCCCAAGGCTATGTCGCTCCCCACACAGCAACTCTGCCCTGCAGGCCGCTTGACTGCCTTCTCCGCCACCACCAACAGGGTCCAGGACTCCAGGCGTATTCCTGAATTTTTAAGGCAGCTGCTAGCAGCGGCCGCTATAATAATTTTTCTGGTGCGTGTACATGCCTGCAAACACAATTGCTAAAACCGCATCCTAGAAGCTGCAAAAAATAAATTTAAAATCACAAACACTGGTCCACATGACAGCCCAGGGGCCAGGGCCGGGCCGAGGCATAGGCTGGAGAGGCTCCAGCCTCAGGGCACAGTGTAGGAGGGGGCGCACAATTCATTCAGCTGTCATTCCTAATTGTGTTTGAAGCAGAAAGAAATAAGAAAAGAAGATGCATGGAAGTGACTACAAGCCAGATAACTAGAGATTAAGGTGTTGGGGGCTCTAGGGCACCTTAGTCTAATAGCAATCAGTGTGTGACGGCTGGGGTGGGAGGGATGGAGGGGCGCACTTTGGTGTCTCAGCCTTGGGTGCTGGAGGACCTTGTCCCTGCTCTGCCAGGGGCCCCAGGTCTCTCTCACTCACTGGGGCCCCAAAACCACCATGCGACACCTAGAGGGAAGTGCGGGCAAGCCCTGGACCTCTCACCTCCAGGGAACTCACCCCACCACCTCTAAACTGAATGCCAACTGCAACAAACACAATTGTTAACTTCCAGTCAGAGCAATATCCTGCCTCTATCTGGCCAGCAGACGCTAGTCAGCCAATCAGGTGCACTGTCATACACCCTTTGCCTGCTGTACCATACCTAGCAGGAATTACATAGATTAGCATTCAGGTGGGAGGCTTCGGTTGGACGCAATCGTGAATTGCGTCGTTTACAGGGACGCCCCGTGTAGGCACATCTCCCACACGGTCCCCTCCCTAACCACTCACCTGTCAACCGCATCCTAGAAGCTGCAAAAAATTAATTTAAAATCACAAACACTGGTCCACATGACAGCCCAGGGGCCCCAGGTCTCTCTCACTCACTGGGGCCCCCAAACCACCATGCGACACCTAGAGGGAAGTGCGGGCAAGCCCTGGACCTCTCACCTCCAGGGAACTCACCCCACCACCTCTAAACTGAATGCCAACTGCAACAAACACAATTGCTAACTTCCAGTCAGAGCAATATCCTGCCTCTATCTGGCCAGCAGACGCTAGTCAGCCAATCAGGTGCACTGTCATACACCCTTTGCCTGCTGTACCATACCTAGCAGGAATTACTGCTAGGTATGGTACAGCAGGCAAAGGGTGTATGACAGTGCACCTGATTGGCTGACTAGCGTCTGCTGGCCAGATAGAGGCAGGATATTGCTCTGACTGGAAGTTAGCAATTGTGTTTGTTGCAGTTGGCATTCAGTTTAGAGGTGGTGGGGTGAGTTCCCTGGAGGTGAGAGGTCCAGGGCTTGCCCGCACTTCCCTCTAGGTGTCGCATGGTGGTTTGGGGGCCCCAGTGAGTGAGAGAGACTTGGGGCCCCTGGGCTGTCATGTGGACCAGTGTTTGTGCGTGTACATGCCTGTCTAATTTTTCTGGCTGCACAACAAAACAAAAGGCATGTACATGTGTCAATTCCCCTTCGTGATCGTTACCTTGTCGCGGTGAAGGGGCTTGCGTATCACAATTTAGCACTGACAGACGGATATATGTGTGTTGGGGGGGGGGGGCACACTCAAGATAATAAGGTCGTTGCTTCATTGTGGACAGACCAAATTGTTATGTCATTAAGCTACCTCAGCCCGGCCTGGAAAGCCACTATCACCTGCACTCTCGTCATGGTGCGGACCAGTCCAGCACGGCCATCACTACACAAACAGCTGTTTGCAGTCACTGCATACCTTTCACTGCATCTGTGACTGCACATTTTATTATATCTGGCAGTCAGTGCATACCTTTCACTTGAATGAATGGCAGACTTGCCCTCCATAACAAATTCTCGTTAAAGGATTTAAAGTTGATTTGTCTCATATACAGCAGGGCCTCGAAAGTCCTCCTGTATTGTTATTTTTCGTCACTACCTCCCTGAGTCGGGACTTGCATGCCATGCCTGCTGCCTGCCTTGGATGTGTGGTGATAGCCGTTCCTGCTCCTTTACCCACAGCATGCCTGCTGCCTTCCTTGGATGTGTGGTGGTAGCCATTTCTCAGGCTCCCACTCCGGACCGGAATCGAACCCTGATTCCCCGGCCATTACCCGTGGTCACCATGGTACTGAGAAAGTAATATGGAAACTTGTTTATCAGTCACTCATGGAGAAGCACATGATCAGTTTGATCAGCTGATAGATTTGTAAGCCTCTGATTTGCTGAAATGACTAGATTTGTAAGCCTCTGATATGCTGAGATGACTTCCTGTTTAACACATGATCATGACCAGCAAATCAGAGGCTTACAAATCTATCAGCTGATCAAACTGATCATGTGCTTCTCAATGAGTTCTCCAAGGCTAGGCCATCTCTAGTCGAGACTTGCATGCTATGCCTGCTGCCTTCCTTGGATGTGTGGTGGTAGCCGTTCCTGCTCCTTTGCCCACAGATTGGATGCAGAATGGATGCAGAAAAACTGACTCCAATGAAAGCCTATGGGCTTGTTTCCACTAAACGCGATTTTTCTGATGCAGATTTTCCCATAGGCATGCATTGGAGTCAGTTTTTCTGCATCCATTCTGCATCCATTCTGCGGGTAGTGGAAGCAGGCCCTTAATAACCACCTTAGCGGTATGGATGAGCTCAGCTCGTCCATTACCGCCAGAGGGTGCCGCTCAGGCCCTGCTGGGCCGATTTTGACCAAATAAAAAGCAGCACACGCAGCCGGCACTTTGCCAGCCGCGTGTGCTGCCTGATCGCCGCCGCTCTGCGGCGATCCGCCGCGAGCAGCGGCGAAAGAGGGTCCCCCCAGCCGCCTGAGCCCTGCGCAGCCGGAACAAATAGTTCCGGCCAGCGCTAAGGGCTGGATCGGAGGCGGCAGACGTCAGGACGTCGGCTGACGTCCATGACGTCACTCCGCTCGTCGCCATGGCGACGAAGTAAGCAAAACACGGAAGGCCGCTTATTGCGGCCTTCCGTGTTACTTTTGGCCGCCGTAGGCGATCAGAAGAACGCCTCCGGAGCGCCATCTAGTGGGCTTTCATGCAGCCAACTTTCAGTTGGCTGCATGAAATAGTTTTTTTTTAATTTAAAAAAAACCCTCCCGCAGCCGCCCTGGCGATCTTAATAGAACGCCAGGGTGGTTAATCAGTTGCTCTCAGTTATAATTGAAAGGACAACTGATTTTCAAAGTAATGCCCATGTTTTCCTATGGCACAGTTCACACTTAACGAGGAACTCCAGTGAAAATAATGTAATACAAAAATTGCTTCATTTTTTCAATAATTATGTATAAATGATTTAGCCAGTGTTTTTCCGTTGTAAAATCTTTAAAATCCTTGATTTACATTCTGACATTTATTACATGGTGACATTTTTACTGTTGGCAGGTGATGTAGCTGCTGCATGCTTTTTTGGCAGTTGGAAACAGCTGTAAACAGCTACTTCCCACAATGCAGCAAGGTTCACAGACAGGAAACTGCCAAGAGTACATACTCAGAGTTTCTTGTGGGAGGGGTTTCACCACAATATCAGTCATACAGTGCTCCCTGATGGTCTGTTTGTGAAAAGGAATAGATTTCTCATGTAAAAGGGGGTATCAGCTACTGATTGGGATAAAGTTCAATTCTTGGTCAGAGTTTCTCTTTAAAAAAAACCTGAACTGAAAATTAAAAGTCAAAATAACATACACAAATCATACTTACCTCCCGTGTAGTCTACTCCTCAATCACTTGCTCCTGTCCCGCGTCCTGTTGGTCCATTGTGATCAAGGGAATTCTCCGTTTTCTATTTTGAAAAATGGCCATTACCCCATAACAGCTTTCTGGTCAGCACAGTGTTAAACTGTAACATTGCCCAAATAAAAAATTATTTAGTCACTTGCCGACACTCATACCGGGCGGCGGCAAAGTGGTAGCTGGAGGACCAGCGACGCACATCTGCGTCGCCAGGTGCCTCCCTAATTAATCAGGAAAGGCTGCTCTCGCGAGCAGCCGTTTCCTGTTAGATCACGGAGCGGGTCTCTGTGAATAGCCTGCGAGCTGCTGATCGCAGCTCGTAGACTAAATGTAAACGCAGGAGACATTTGTCTCCTTTGTTTACATTGAACGGCAGGCAGATCGGCGATCCCCGGCCAATCAGCGGCCGGGGATCGCCACCATGTGACAGATGACATCCTGTCACAGGCTGCACAGGACGGATAGCGTCCTATGCAGCCCAGATCACCAGGGGGGAGAGGTAGGAGAGGGAGGGGGGAATTTCGCCGCGGAGGGGGGCTTTAAGGTGCCCCCCCCCCCCCGCAACATGCCAGCTGGCAGGAGCGATCAGTCCCCCCCTGCACATCATCCCCATAGGAGGGAAAAAAAGGGGGCGATCTGATCGCTCTGCATGCAGCCTGATCTGTGCTGGGGGCTGCAGAGCCCACCCAGCACAGATCATAAAAAACAGCGCTGGTCCTTAAGGGGGGGGGGAGGGGGAAGGCTGGGTCCTCAAATGGTTAAAATAAGCACATCAGATAACTTCAAATGAACATTACATAGTTACCTTGCCATCAGTTCCTCACAGAAGCTCACCATTTTCTTCTGACAATGATCCCTTCCAGTTCTGACAACATTTTGCAATCTTTTTCATAATGCACTGCTATGGAGAAGGAAAAAAAACGCATACCAACTGATTAAGTGTAAACGGGGCCTTACTGAGCAGAAAATCATTTGGCATTGGTTCCAATCACTCCATTGTAGCATCACATTTTGAGCCTCTGGAGGATATGACAATGCGAAAGGCAACCAATGTTAGAAGCTAGCTACACACAGCATCCCAGAAAACTCAATCAATCGCAGAGTTTGCGCTATCACCAGCAGTCAACGGTAAACGCATTAAGATAAACACTGCCATTCATTTTAATGTGAGACATGGTGGATTCTAGCGCTAAACAACGTAGATGGATGCCGGAAGCCATCCATCTGAACCAGCCCCTGGTGAGGTCCACTAAATGGCTGGGCTGTAGACTGACGCTTGGCTTCTAACATGTGTGAGTAAATAGGACTGGTCCTTTTGATTTGCTTTTGGTGCTTAACCCTGGCAGTTAGCTTTATTGCTGTCACACCTAGGCCTTGTTGCCACTGCAAATTCAATCTGATTTCACAAGCGCACTTTGCTGATAGGAAGGACACTCATTTTATCATCATTAAATCACTGTACTCTGTTTCCACTACTGCAATTCAATTCTTCCCAGGTCATAAACTCACTGCATGCTCCACTTTTTGATGTGATTGTGCTATTGTCCCATTCAGTTTAAGGAACGTTGCAAACCCATCAAACATTGCACAGAAAACTCTGCATTTTGAAATAGGAACAAGGCCTAAAGCTAGAATACAGAGATTTCCTTTGGATGATTTGGTCAAGCTTGCTTTGAACTAAACTTCTCACATAACAGAACACAACTAGACATACCATACTGTCAAAGAGCATTCACCTTGTACCAGGAGTAATTCTCCAATCAGCTTTGTCCATGCAGAATAGTCTTCAGATGCACCCTATACAAGTCTTTTTTTTTTTATGGGGGGGGGCAGGCACAGGCTGTCTAGGCAAATGCCTGGGTGCCCTCTAGTGTACATGTGCATGATACTGCACCATCTGTATTTTTCTGGACTACAAGCAGGGATCATATTCCATCTGCCAATCAACTTTAGTAGTAAAGCCCTGTGTGGTGATATATTGGGGTACTGATAATGTTAAGGATAATAACAGAACATATTTCTGTCCTTTTTCTGTCTACTAGGTAAAACCTCAGATGTGTATTGTGCTTGGGAGTAATTGGTCACCTGGCCAGAGTAAAATGGAGGATAATGTGAGTCTGCATGTAAATGTACATTACCTCTGCCCTCATTGTCCAGCAGGGGAAACTGTGTCTACTGCTAATTAGCTGCCAATTGAGGAAGAATAGGCTGGTGGACATGGCTTTTGAACTCCGGAGTCAGCCATTGTCCCATTATGCAAAGCAAGCCTACCAGAGTCTTGGGGACAGGGGAAGCTGACACCTGAAGGTTTGAAATTTACATGACAGCTGACTGGAAGGGGTTGGAAATCTCTGCAGACTTTAAAAACGGAGACAGGAAAGCCTTGATGCTAGGAAATAATGTTGATGTGAGAAAACGCGGAAAAGCCGCCGCGTGTGCTCTGAACAAGGCGGCTGATTCCGCGTCCAACGTGGCGGTTTGCAAGCGTGGGCCTACATCTGATAGTATGGCTAGACGCGGAGAAACTGCCGCATGCTTTGATAGCGGTGCGGCTGGTTCCGCATCCAGCGTGGCGGGTGGTTCACAACACATGTTTGATGTGGCTGGGACTGATAGTCCACACAGGTTCAGAAGGACGTGCGCGCGCGCTGAGAGGCAGAACTTTTATGACAGCCAGAAGGGAGTCAGCTGACCAAGCCGGTCAACTGACGTTGCAACCAGTTCCCATTGGTCCAGCACTTAGGGGAGGCGCTGGATAGCGCTGTACTATATATACTGGGTGCTGGTCATTCACTGGTTGTCTGCCGTTGCGATCACTACGTGGAAGCACTCAGACCTTTTGTCAGAATCTGTGTTGTTATTCTGTTGTACTTTAGACTAGTTCCAGGGTGTTGATGATCACGGACCTCACACCCAAGCTTAGGGACTTGTATTACCATTCTGTTATACTTCAGACTAGTTCCAGGGTGTTGATGATCAAGGACCTCACACCCAAGTCTAGGAATCTGTATTACTATTCTGTTATACTTCAGACTAGTTCCAGGGTGTTGATGATCACGGAGCTCACACCCAAGACTAGGCATTGTTTATTATCTGTTATGACTTTCTGCTTTCCTGACCACTCTTCTGATCACTGATTCGGTACCTCGCTATATCTGATGCTCTGTTGCCATACCCTGCGTGCCTTAGGATTACCGAATCAGTCTCCTGTCTTTGTACTTTGTCTGTCCGTGTGTTGCCGACCTGGCTTGCCCGACCTCGAGAACTATCTTCTCGGTTAAGAGATAGTTCACAGATCAGTCAGTGACATCCTGCTTTTGTTGTCACTCACGCTCTGTTCCTTTCTACCCCTAGCCTGGCTCCTCCCTGCGGGAGAGTCCCAGGTTACTGGAAGGTACTTTTTCTCCAGGACAGTATTGCCTACTGCCCTGATACCTGTTCCCCAGGTATTCTCCTCAAAGTATTACTGTTGCACCAAACATTCATATTACTCAGGTATCCAGAGGTTAGTGATATATCTGATTATCGGTGATGCTGCAGATCATCAATAATCAGGTATATATCTGCATTTTTGGTGATACTGCAGATCACCAATAATCAGATTCTCTCTGTGTTACACTGATCGTTACAGTTGAGGAAGCCTTTTGATGTCTGTTAGGATACAATCTTACCTGTTGAATTCTGCAACCTTCAAAAAGCTAAAACAGGAACCCTTTAAAGTTCGCATATCACAGGAAGACTAGGACAAGTGTTCGGTGATGTCACAAACAGGGAAATTGCATTAGTTCCTGGGGGCTGGACATTAAATGCCCCAGGGGACACCGGACTATTTAAGTTGGTCCAGGACAGTCACAGGTATCTTCTCCTGGAGATAGCGCATAGCTAGGGATGATCTCGACTCCTGGTCGAAAAAAAGGCGTGCTCCCACCAACAACGTTTAGACCTTCAAGTGGGTAACGTTTTAATCCCCATTTAATTTTTACGCAAATATCCGTGTGTGTATTTTTGTAACTTTTATCTTGTAACTTTTTTACTTTGTTTTTTGTACATCTGTTGTATATATTACTTTCTGCATTGTTCCACTTTTTTCCTGGAATATTAAATTGTTATTTAATAAGCTTGACTTCTGCTGTACTAAACTAACACTCACAGCCTAGAAAAGACTGCAGTGTAACTGTGTATAAGTCCATGCCTAATTGTATGCTAGAACAACACTACCATATGAAATTGTAATTGCATTGTGTGTATGGGGCACTTCTGCACTCGACAGCAGAGTGGGAGTGGCTAAAAGTATCGTTCAGAACTACTGTTAGTGATTTTGCTGCACGACAGTGTAACTTGCATTACAAGTCAGTGCCTGATTGTGCTGTGTTACTGTACAACTGTACTGTGTGTGTGGGTGCGTGACGTTCCCGTATTCGGCCTAAAGCGCAAAGCTGACCCGAATACGAAAATGCGGATTGCGCGCTGAGGACTCGACAGCAGAGTGGACGTGTCTAGAAAACCGCTAGTGGTGGCAGTAAGAAGTGTTCTGAGGGGTCACAGCCTTCTTTGCAGCTTGAATAAGGCTGCTCCCCGCTTGATCTGGTCAAACCGGCAGTCGGGAACCGTATACGCAGGCGTGCCACGGGCCGGTACCTGACATAATTGGCTGGCAGTGGTGGGAACGTTTAGTACATTAGTACGCAGTTTAGCTCGCTATTCTGAGTACTAAAGGCTGGAAGCTTGCTAGAAGCGACTAGCCTACAGAAGTCTACTCAGTGCAGAATCTATATACTTTTTTTTCACAAGGGTACACACTTGGCATTTTTGCTTTCCCTTCCCCTTTTTTCTTTTTCTTTTGCAACACGATGGCTCAGAAAGCATCCAGCTATGCAAGGCAAAGCAAAGAAATACTGCTTAACCTGTGTGAGCACAAAGGCATCGAGACGGTGAGCGGCCAGACTAAGGAGCAGTTAGTTCGTGCCCTCGAGGAGTATGATGAGGCAGAGCAAGCCCGTGCTTCAACGCCAGCGGATGCAGCTCACGACACGCCAGAGGAGGAATCGCTCCCGCCGCAGGATGCGAGTGGAGACGATGTCCTGGATGATCCACCGAACACGGAGATGACATCTCTGGAAGCTGATCTACAGCTACTGAACTTTGCTGATCCTGAACTGTGCCTAAAGCTGATCCTAATGCACCGACAGGCAGAGAAGGAACAAGCGGCACAGCGACTCCAGGCTGAGAGGGAACAAGCGGCACAGCGACTCCAGGCCGAGAGGGAACAAGCTGCACAGCGACACCAGGTGAGAGGGAAAGTGCTGAACGGCAACACCAGCTGGAGCTGGCTAAACTGGACCCACAGAACGCGAAGGTGAGCGAGTCCACAGAATCCCCCTGGATAAGTTCCCCGCTATGGACAAGGGCTCTGACATAGACACTTTCTTACAGGGGTTTATAAGGACTTGTCGGCAGTATGGGGTGCCCCGTGAGCAGTGGGCAAGGTATCTCACACCAGTGCTGAGAGGCAAGGCCCTGGAGGCGTTTGTGAGTCTCCCCCAGGAAGAAGAAACAGACTTTGAGGCAATTAAGAAAGCCATTATTGCGCGATACCACCTCACGCCAGAGGTGTATCGCAAAAGTTTCAGGACAGTGCAGCGAGGTCCTAATGACAGTTACCTGGATCATGCTTGCAACCTGCGCACTGCCTTCCAGCAGTGGCTAAAAGGACTGTCAGTGGAAACCTTGGATGCCCTGCAGGAACTGATGATAAAAGACCAGTTCCTCCACACGTGTCCTGTGGATGTCCAGCTGTTTGTGCTGGACCGAGAACCGAAGACAGTGGATGAGGCTGCGGAAATGGCCAATTCCTACACGGCCCATAGAGCACCCGAGTCCCGGAGGACTACTCCATCCAGCTGGAGGGGAGAACAGATTGCTAAACCTGTTTCACACAGCACCCAGAGGAGGCAAGCACCGCTGTCTCCTGGATTCAAGCAACCAACCACTGGCACTCGGAAATGCTTTGTATGTGACAGAGTGGGTCATATCAGCACGAATTGCCCAGAGAGAAAGAGGGAGGCCCCAAAATCCAGTGAGGCCTCAAACCCCAGTGAAGTCCCAACTGCTTTGTGTGCTACCAGAAATGCCACTGGCTATGCAGAGAATCTGCAGCTTGTCACGGTTGGGGGTACAGTTGCCACTGGGCTGAGAGACACTGGAGCAGAAGTGACTCTCATACATCCCCAGCTGGTGAACCCGGAGCAGTACATACATGGGAAAATGATTGCTGTCAGAGGAGTTGGGGGTGTCACCCCAGCCATACCCACCGCCTTGGTCCACCTGGATTGGGGGGCCGGCAGCGGAATGAAAGAAGTGGGGGTAACGGATGCCATCCCCACAAACGTTTTGTTGGGTACTGACCTGGGACGGTTAGTGGTCCGGTATGAGCCTACTCCAAACCCTGTGGAGCCTGCATCCCCAGCAGAAGTTCAGGACTCTTGCAAGGTACTGTTTGATAATGCTGGGCAAGTGGGGAGTGCTGGTGAGGCCCCAGGGGCTACGGACTGTGTACTAGGAGCCAGCCCTAGTGATTCTCCATTGCCTTGGCCTGGAGTGGGACATGTTGATACAGAGAATGCAGAAACTGATGATGTCATTTATGACGCACGGACTATCGAGGCGATCGATGCAGGAACTGTTGATGCTACTTATGAAGTGCTGAGTAGCACTGTGTATAATGCTGCAGATAATGTTTATGTGGAATGTGATGTTCTAAATGTCAATATGTGTAAGACGGATAATGCTGATGTCATATGTGTTGTGCTACATAATGCTGTGTGTCATGTGGACACTCCGTCAGCTGCAGGAGTAACCAGCAGTATTCGCTGGGCTGCAGCAGATGGATTGCCCACTGAAGGTGCAGACGGCACCAGGCCAGATCTTCCCCCTTCAGATGTTTTCAAGACCAAAGGTGATGTGGTTTATGATACGTGTAATGTGGACGTTCCTTCAGCTGCAGTGGTAACCCGCAGCGCTAGCGGGTCTACAGCAGAGGGACTGTCCACTGAAGTGACAAATGTTGCTGGGTCAGCCACATCCAATTCGGAACCTGGCCCTGACGGCCCAGGAGCCTCTCCGTCTGCAGCCTTCCTGGAATGTGTGACAGGCAGCACTGAGCTCTCTGGGGCTGTTCGATTTGACAGCAGCCTGGAAAAGCTCAGGGGTCTGGCCAGCAGGTCACCAGCTGGGAGGGGCGGGCTGAGAGGGTTCTGGGAAGTTATTCCCTTAGAGCTGTCCGAAGTGGAGGAGGCAGACCAGCAGATAATCGGTCCCCAAAGGGACCGAGAGATAGCTCCTGCCACTATAGAGGAAGTGCGGGTAGCGACGGTTGGAACCCTTCCCCAGCTGCAGCACTGTCTCTATGGTCGCGAATTCACGGTCGTCACTGACCCCCCAGGCCCGGCCGGCAATGTAGGCGCTGGCAAGGTGATTCATGGGAGTCACCTCCCAGCACCATTCTAAAAAGGGGAGGTGTGGTGATATATTGGGGTACTGATAATGTTAAGGATAATAACAGAACATATTTCTGTCCTGTTTCTGTCTACTGGGTAAAACCTCAGATGTGTATTGTGCTTGGGAGCAATTGGTCACCTGGCCAGAGTAAACTGAAGGATAATGTGAGTCTGCATGTAAATGTACATTACCTCTGCCCTCATTGTCCAGCAGGGGAAACTGTGTCTACTGCTAATTAGCTGCCAATTGAGGAAGAATAGGCTGGTCGGCATGGCTTTTGAACTCCGGAGTCAGCCATTGTCCCATTATGCAAAGCAAGCCTACCAGAGTCTTGGGGACAGGGGAAGCTGACACCTGAAGGTTTGAAATTTACATGACAGCCGGCTGGAAGGGGTTGGAAATCTCTGCAGACTTTAAAAACGGAGACAGGAAAGCTTTGATGCTAGGAAATAATGTTGAGGAAGCCTTTTGATGTCTGTTAGGATACAATCTTACCTGCTGAATTCTGCAACCTTCAAAAAGCTAAAACAGGAACCCTTTAAAGTTCGCATATCACAGGAAGACTAGGACAAGCGTTCGTTGATGTCACAAACGGGGAAATTGCATTAGTTCCTGGGGGCTGGAAATTAAATGCCCCAGGGGACACTTCGGACTATTTAAGTTGGTCCAGGACAGTCACAGGTATCTTCTCCTGGAGATAGCGCATAGCTAGGGATGATCTCGACTCCTGGTCGAAAAAAAGGCGTGCTCCCACCAACAACGTTTAGACCTTCAAGTTGGTAACGTTTTAATCCCCAATTTATTTTTACGCAAATATCCGTGTGTGTATTTTTGTAACTTTTATCTTGTAACTTTTTTACTTTGTTTTTTGTACATCTGTTGTATATATTACTTTCTGCATTGTTCCACTTTTTTCCTGGAATATTAAATTGTTATTTAATAAGCTTGACTTCTGCTGTACTAAACTAACACTCACAGCCTAGAAAAGACTGCAGTGTAACTGTGTATAAGTCCATGCCTAATTGTATGCTAGAACAACACTACCATATGAAATTGTAATTGCATTGTGTGTATGGGGCACTTCTGCACTCGACAGCAGAGTGGGAGTGGCTAAAAGTATCGTTCAGAACTACTGTTAGTGATTTTGCTGCACGACAGTGTAACTTGCATTACAAGTCAGTGCCTGATTGTGCTGTGTTACTGTACAACTGTACTGTGTGTGTGGGTGCGTGACGTTCCCGTATTCGGCCTAAAGCGCAAAGCTGACCCGAATACGAAAATGCGGATTGCGCGCTGAGGACTCGACAGCAGAGTGGACGTGTCTAGAAAACCGCTAGTGGTGGCAGTAAGAAGTGTTCTGAGGGGTCACAGCCTTCTTTGCAGCTTGAATAAGGCTGCTCCCCGCTTGATCTGGTCAAACCGGCAGTCGGGAACCGTATACGCAGGCGTGCCACGGGCCGGTACCTGACATAATTGGCTGGCAGTGGTGGGAACGTTTAGTACATTAGTACGCAGTTTAGCTCGCTATTCTGAGTACTAAAGGCTGGAAGCTTGCTAGAAGCGACTAGCCTACAGAAGTCTACTCAGTGCAGAATCTATATACTTTTTTTTCACAAGGGTACACACTTGGCATTTTTGCTTTCCCTTCCCCTTTTTTCTTTTTCTTTTGCAACACGATGGCTCAGAAAGCATCCAGCTATGCAAGGCAAAGCAAAGAAATACTGCTTAACCTGTGTGAGCACAAAGGCATCGAGACGGTGAGCGGCCAGACTAAGGAGCAGTTAGTTCGTGCCCTCGAGGAGTATGATGAGGCAGAGCAAGCCCGTGCTTCAACGCCAGCGGATGCAGCTCACGACACGCCAGAGGAGGAATCGCTCCCGCCACAGGATGCGAGTGGAGACGATGTCCTGGATGATCCACCGAACACGGAGATGACATCTCTGGAAGCTGATCTACAGCTACTGAACTTTGCTGATCCTGAACTGTGCCTAAAGCTGATCCTAATGCACCGACAGGCAGAGAAGGAACAAGCGGCACAGCGACTCCAGGCTGAGAGGGAACAAGCGGCACAGCGACTCCAGGCCGAGAGGGAACAAGCTGCACAGCGACACCAGGTGAGAGGGAAAGTGCTGAACGGCAACACCAGCTGGAGCTGGCTAAACTGGACCCACAGAACGCGAAGGTGAGCGAGTCCACAGAATCCCCCTGGATAAGTTCCCCGCTATGGACAAGGGCTCTGACATAGACACTTTCTTACAGGGGTTTATAAGGACTTGTCGGCAGTATGGGGTGCCCCGTGAGCAGTGGGCAAGGTATCTCACACCAGTGCTGAGAGGCAAGGCCCTGGAGGCGTTTGTGAGTCTCCCCCAGGAAGAAGAAACAGACTTTGAGGCAATTAAGAAAGCCATTATTGCGCGATACCACCTCACGCCAGAGGTGTATCGCAAAAGTTTCAGGACAGTGCAGCGAGGTCCTAATGACAGTTACCTGGATCATGCTTGCAACCTGCGCACTGCCTTCCAGCAGTGGCTAAAAGGACTGTCAGTGGAAACCTTGGATGCCCTGCAGGAACTGATGATAAAAGACCAGTTCCTCCACACGTGTCCTGTGGATGTCCAGCTGTTTGTGCTGGACCGAGAACCGAAGACAGTGGATGAGGCTGCGGAAATGGCCAATTCCTACACGGCCCATAGAGCACCCGAGTCCCGGAGGACTACTCCATCCAGCTGGAGGGGAGAACAGATTGCTAAACCTGTTTCACACAGCACCCAGAGGAGGCAAGCACCGCTGTCTCCTGGATTCAAGCAACCAACCACTGGCACTCGGAAATGCTTTGTATGTGACAGAGTGGGTCATATCAGCACGAATTGCCCAGAGAGAAAGAGGGAGGCCCCAAAATCCAGTGAGGCCTCAAACCCCAGTGAAGTCCCAACTGCTTTGTGTGCTACCAGAAATGCCACTGGCTATGCAGAGAATCTGCAGCTTGTCACGGTTGGGGGTACAGTTGCCACTGGGCTGAGAGACACTGGAGCAGAAGTGACTCTCATACATCCCCAGCTGGTGAACCCGGAGCAGTACATACATGGGAAAATGATTGCTGTCAGAGGAGTTGGGGGTGTCACCCCAGCCATACCCACCGCCTTGGTCCACCTGGATTGGGGGGCCGGCAGCGGAATGAAAGAAGTGGGGGTAACGGATGCCATCCCCACAAACGTTTTGTTGGGTACTGACCTGGGACGGTTAGTGGTCCGGTATGAGCCTACTCCAAACCCTGTGGAGCCTGCATCCCCAGCAGAAGTTCAGGACTCTTGCAAGGTACTGTTTGATAATGCTGGGCAAGTGGGGAGTGCTGGTGAGGCCCCAGGGGCTACGGACTGTGTACTAGGAGCCAGCCCTAGTGATTCTCCATTGCCTTGGCCTGGAGTGGGACATGTTGATACAGAGAATGCAGAAACTGATGATGTCATTTATGACGCACGGACTATCGAGGCGATCGATGCAGGAACTGTTGATGCTACTTATGAAGTGCTGAGTAGCACTGTGTATAATGCTGCAGATAATGTTTATGTGGAATGTGATGTTCTAAATGTCAATATGTGTAAGACGGATAATGCTGATGTCATATGTGTTGTGCTACATAATGCTGTGTGTCATGTGGACACTCCGTCAGCTGCAGGAGTAACCAGCAGTATTCGCTGGGCTGCAGCAGATGGATTGCCCACTGAAGGTGCAGACGGCACCAGGCCAGATCTTCCCCCTTCAGATGTTTTCAAGACCAAAGGTGATGTGGTTTATGATACGTGTAATGTGGACGTTCCTTCAGCTGCAGTGGTAACCCGCAGCGCTAGCGGGTCTACAGCAGAGGGACTGTCCACTGAAGTGACAAATGTTGCTGGGTCAGCCACATCCAATTCGGAACCTGGCCCTGACGGCCCAGGAGCCTCTCCGTCTGCAGCCTTCCTGGAATGTGTGACAGGCAGCACTGAGCTCTCTGGGGCTGTTCGATTTGACAGCAGCCTGGAAAAGCTCAGGGGTCTGGCCAGCAGGTCACCAGCTGGGAGGGGCGGGCTGAGAGGGTTCTGGGAAGTTATTCCCTTAGAGCTGTCCGAAGTGGAGGAGGCAGACCAGCAGATAATCGGTCCCCAAAGGGACCGAGAGATAGCTCCTGCCACTATAGAGGAAGTGCGGGTAGCGACGGTTGGAACCCTTCCCCAGCTGCAGCACTGTCTCTATGGTCGCGAATTCACGGTCGTCACTGACCCCCCAGGCCCGGCCGGCAATGTAGGCGCTGGCAAGGTGATTCATGGGAGTCACCTCCCAGCACCATTCTAAAAAGGGGAGGTGTGGTGATATATTGGGGTACTGATAATGTTAAGGATAATAACAGAACATATTTCTGTCCTGTTTCTGTCTACTGGGTAAAACCTCAGATGTGTATTGTGCTTGGGAGCAATTGGTCACCTGGCCAGAGTAAACTGAAGGATAATGTGAGTCTGCATGTAAATGTACATTACCTCTGCCCTCATTGTCCAGCAGGGGAAACTGTGTCTACTGCTAATTAGCTGCCAATTGAGGAAGAATAGGCTGGTCGGCATGGCTTTTGAACTCCGGAGTCAGCCATTGTCCCATTATGCAAAGCAAGCCTACCAGAGTCTTGGGGACAGGGGAAGCTGACACCTGAAGGTTTGAAATTTACATGACAGCCGGCTGGAAGGGGTTGGAAATCTCTGCAGACTTTAAAAACGGAGACAGGAAAGCTTTGATGCTAGGAAATAATGTTGAGGAAGCCTTTTGATGTCTGTTAGGATACAATCTTACCTGCTGAATTCTGCAACCTTCAAAAAGCTAAAACAGGAACCCTTTAAAGTTCGCATATCACAGGAAGACTAGGACAAGCGTTCGTTGATGTCACAAACGGGGAAATTGCATTAGTTCCTGGGGGCTGGAAATTAAATGCCCCAGGGGACACTTCGGACTATTTAAGTTGGTCCAGGACAGTCACAGGTATCTTCTCCTGGAGATAGCGCATAGCTAGGGATGATTTTGACTCCTGGTCGAAAAAAAGGCGTGCTCCCACCAACAACGTTTAGACCTTCAAGTTGGTAACGTTTTAATCCCCAATTTATTTTTACGCAAATATCCGTGTGTGTATTTTTGTAACTTTTATCTTGTAACTTTTTTACTTTGTTTTTTGTACATCTGTTGTATATATTACTTTCTGCATTGTTCCACTTTTTTCCTGGAATATTAAATTGTTATTTAATAAGCTTGACTTCTGCTGTACTAAACTAACACTCACAGCCTAGAAGAGACTGCAGTGTAACTGTGTATAAGTCCATGCCTAATTGTATGCTTGAACAACACTACCATATGAAATTGTAATTGCATTGTGTGTATGGGGGACTTCTGCGATCGACAGCAGAGTGGGAGTGGCTAACAGTATCGTTCAGAACTACTGTTAGTGATTTTGCTGCACGACAGTGTAACTTGCATTACAAGTCAGTGCCTGATTGTGCTGTGTTACTGTACAACTGTACTGTCTGTGTGGATGCGTGGCGTTCCCGTATTCGACCTAAAGCGCAAAGCTGACCCAAATACGAAAACGCGGGTTGCGCACTGAGGACTCGACAGCAGAGTGGACGTGTCTAGCAAACCGCTAGTGTTGGCAGTGAGAAGTGTTCTGAGGGGTCACAGCCTTGTTTGTAGCTTGAATAAGGCTGCTCCCCGCTTAATCTGGTCAAACCCGCAGTCGGGAACCGTATACGCAGGCGTGCCGCTGGCCGGTTCCTGACACCCTGCACCTAGCAATAGAGCATCAGTGTATTTATCAGAAATACCTGTTCTTTTAATGATCCACTGTGAGCACTAGGGATAACGGCACATGGTCGTTGGCTACAAAGAAACACAACAGATTTTGAAGTGTCATTATTTATTTAAAGCAAACCTGAAGTCAGTAAAAACAGGTATATACTTATCACTGTAGAAGTATTCTCCAAAGGCACCCCTGATCCTCCACACTGTCCAGGATCCTCCACTTCGCAGCCATGTTCCCCACTGTGTAAAAGTGCTGCCACACTGCGCAGCCATTAGTAGAGTTTCCAACCGGTCTTAACTTTACATCAGTCTGTCGGTTTCAGAATCCAGCAGGAACACCACTCCTGCAACCACTTGAACAGAACAAACTTGGAGGAAGGCACACCAATAGCTTGCAATATCAAATTCTATTCAGAGCACACAGAGGTACACAAGACTTGTTTCGGGCGTTGACCTTTGCCGGAAACATGTTGTGTGTACCTCTGTGTACTCCAAATACAATTTGATATTGCAAGCCATTGGTGTGCCGTCTCCAAGTTTGTTCTGTTCAAGTGGTTGCAGGAGTGGTGTTCCTGCTGGATTCTGACAGATGGTGTAAAGTTAAGAACGGTTGGAAAGGAGAGAGTGTGCAGTTTGTTTCAAACAATTTACCAGTAGGGTTCGAGCCTGCGCAGTAGCATGAAGCCATTCATGCATGGAGGACAAAGCTGTGCACAAGCAGCTCCATGCTACTGAGCAGAAGTGGGTCGTACTTTGCGCCTGTACAGGGACAATTAAAGTGGTAAAAATGGTGCACAAAGCAGTGATGTAATAATGAACACTGGTGCAAAGATTGCAATGTAGGGATAAATATAGCAGATGTGTCACGGATTTCATGTGGGGAAGATTTAATTGGGAGGATCCCTTCTAAATAGGCTCATAATGTAAAGGGTGGGGGGAGAGGGACACGTAACAGAGGGAGGGATGTATTACGTGAGGATTGTTATATTTCTACAACATTGCTTGTGGCTTGCAGGCTTTAGTTAATGCACAGCTCTCTTAAAGGGGAACTGAAGTAAGAGGTATACGGAGGCTGCCATATTTATTTCCTTTTAATCAATACCAGTTTCCTGGCAGCTCTGCTGGTCTATTTCTCTGCAGTAGTATCTGAATAACACCAGAAACAAGCATGCAGCTAGTCTTTTCAGATCTGACTTTAAAGTCTGAAACACCTGATCTTCTGCATGCTTGGACAAAAAGTAGGGATAATAAAAATTGCACCCTGCAGGAAGAAAACACAGAGACAACAGGAGCCCAAATGGTGCAGTATGTCACAGTACCAGAAGCATGTAAAATATGCGAATGTATTATACTCACAAAGGTGGGTTGCAGAAGGGCAACCGACCACTAGAAGCAAGTGGAGATGTATAACCCCGACTCCACTCGGGTGACCAGACAGAGCTGGTGATGGTCGCACTCTTGATAAAAAGCAAACCTCAAATGACCTAAACTGGTCACTAAAAATAACAGCATTCAAACAAATTTATGCATATAGAATTTGATTTCAACTAATTGCATGTAACTGCTCTGGCACTGATAGTTGCCTCTGGTAGTTGAAATCAAATTCTATATGCATAAATGTGTTTGAATGCTGTTATTTATTTATTTTTTGATTCTCATTATACAATGTTGTCTGTACTATTTGTTAAAGGTAGAGTTATGTTTTTGATATGCTGTTAGTGCTGTGGCATTAAGCGCCTTGTCTGATGATTGTAGGCACTGCTATTTGGCCTGAGGAAGTGGGTATGCACCCACGAAACGCGTTGCCAGTGCAATAAAATTCTATTAATACGTGAATTTGTCTTCATTGAGGTAAGCCACCTCACTTTTTTCATTTTATTTGTTTTTAACGTATTTTATCTGCTCTGGCCGCCTCTTCCCCCTTTACCTTCTGCATGCTTGTTCAGGGGCTATGGCTAATGGTATTAGAGGCAGAGGATCAGCAGGACAGCCAGGCAACTGGTATGGCTTAAAAGGAAATAAACATGCCAGCCTCCATATACCTCTCTCTTCAGTTCCCCTTTAAGATCTCACCACAGCATTTTGATAAGGTTTAAGTTTGGACTTTGACTGCCACTGCAATACCATCATTTTTTTCGTTCTCAGCCATTCTACTGTATATTGACTGGTGTGCTTGGGATCAATGTCCTGTTGCATGACCTAACTTTGTCCTAGTCTGTCAAACATTTGGCCTCACATTAGACTTTTGATTACTTTGGGTATTCAGAGGGGGTAATTGTTGACTCAATGACTACAAGGTGCCCTGTAACTGTAAACATGCCCAAATAATCAATCCTCCATCACCGTGCATGGCAATTGGTATGAAATGTTTGAGCTGAAATACTGCATTTGATTTTTGCCAAATGTGGCACTGTTCAGTATGGCCGAACATCTATTCTTTGGTTTTATCTGTCCAAATGGACATTGTTCTAGATGTCTTGTAGCTTGTTCAGATGCAACTTTCAATCTAAGCCATGCTGCCACGTTCTTTTAAGGAAGGAGATTTTTTTCTCCTTCCAAACAAGACATACTCATTTTGGGGCTTGATTCACAAAAGAGTGCTAACTTTTAGCACGGCCGTTTTCATGCAAATTTTTGAATTGCGCGCGCTCACGAATTTTCACGCGAAATCGATATCATTTTAGTGCAAAAAGATTTGCGTTATCGTTTTGCGCGAAAATTCGCAATCGCACGCAAAATTCGTGCGAAAATGGCCATGGTAACAGTTAGCACTCTTTTGTGAATCAAGCCCTTAGTTTTTTTACTAATTGTACTGTCATAAACATAAAATATGTTAAGGTATGTAGAGTCTGAGATGTAGCTCTTGTTTTTTTCACAATTTATTTGAGCATTGTATAGTCTGACCTTGAGGTGAATTTTCATAGATACCCAGTGTATGGATGGTATTGGCCTGGTGATGAGCAGTGCCTGGTTTCCTCCCAACGTGACTCCTGGCATTCACACCAAATAATTCAATATTTGTCTCATCAGACCAGAGAATTTTGTTTCTCATGGTCTGCGAGTCCTCCAAGTGCCTCCAGGCGGGCTGCCATGTGCCTTTTGCTAAGGAGTGGCTTCCATCTGGCCACTCTACCGTACAGGCTTGATTAGTGGATTTCTCCAGAGATAGTTGTCCTTCTGGAAGGTTCTCCTCTCTCCACAGAGGACCTCTGGAGCTTTGACAGAGTGACAATCAGGTTCTTGATCACCTCCCTGAATAAGGCCTTTCTCCCCCGATTGCTCAGCTTAGATGGCTAGCCAGCTCTAGAAAGCGTCCTGGTGGGTTTGAACTTCTTCCACATGGAGACCACTGTGCTCATTGGAACCTTCAAAGCAACAGAAATGTTTCTGTAACATTCCCCAGATTTGTGCCTTCAGACAATCCTGGCTCGGAGGTCTACAGACAATTCCTTTGACTTCATGCTTGATTTGTGCTCTGACATGAAATGTCAACTGTGGGACCTGATATAGACAGGTGTGTACCTTTCCAAAGCATGTCCAATCAAGTGAACTCCAAATAAGCTGCAAAAACATCTGAATGTTTATCAGGGGACAGAGGATGCACCTGATTTCAATTCTGAATTTCATCGCAAAGGCTGTAAATACTTGTAAATGTGATTGTTCAATTTTTTATAAATTTGACTTAACCTCAAGTAAACTTTTTTTCACATTGTTATTCTAGGTTGTTATGTGTAGAATTCTGAGGACAAATGAGTTTAATCAATTTTGGAATAAGACTGTAACATAACAAAATGTGGAAAAGGTGATGCGCTGTGAGTACTTTCAGGCTGGGAGTGATCCACCTGTTTGAACCTCAGGGGTGTAAATCATGACTGGGCATACTGTATTTGGAATGTATAGACAAATTGTGACAATACACAATCTCTACAGGAAACAAAGTGCATCATGTGCCCAGTCATGATTTATATTATTAATTTTGCAGTACGTATTGGTTTAGCTCTGTACACCGGCTCTGATTCGGAGTAGCTTCAGTGAAAGAAGGCAGAGTTTTAAAATTTGGTGCCGCCCCTGTACTCATCAACCCTTTAATATGCCAGAGAGCGAAACCGATCGAGTATGGCGGCAGCATACCTCTACACAAATCTGGAGTTTTAGAGCAAGAGCTTGACCCGGGGTTCCCAAGACTTTGGCTCTGTGAGTTTTTAAACAATGCACTTGACTGGCTGTCCTGCTGCTCCACTACCTCTAATACTAATACTTTTAGCCATAAACAAGCATGCAGATCACGTTTCTGACAAAAAAAAATCGGACAAGATTAGCTGCATGCTTGTTTCAAGTGTGTGATTCAGACACTACTGACCAGACATGCAACTGGTATCGTTCAAAACAAAATAAATATGGCAGCCTCCATATATCTCTCACCTTGGATACTTACACATGCCCAATGTGCTGAAATTTGAAATGAGAGGCTGTCAGTGAGACATTTTTGTTTGTGTCTGTGAAAAGGCAAGGGGGAAGGGGGGGTGGGGGGGGCAGAGAGCAGGACCTACTGAAAAAAAGTGGCCTCCCAACTCCAGAGAAGTATGAGGGCTCGTTTACACTAGTGCGGCGTGCGTCTCGCAGACGCACGCCGGCACTGAGCGGGATCACAGGTGAATCCCATGAGCCGTGCCATGCACGGCTATGGGATTTGCAGCCTCCGCCGCGAATTCTGCGGGGAGTTCCGGCCGAATCGCTCCCGCAAGCGATTCGGCCGCGGCGCCGCTATCCCCTATGGCAGAGTTTCCCCGTGCGATTCATGTGCGGGGAAACTCTGCGGAGTCACGGCGGAAACCGCGATAGTGGAAACAGGCCCTTATGGTGAAATGAGGCCAAAGGCAAGGTAGCAGTGCTGATTCTACCTGCCTTGGTCTAGGTGTGGTGAGGCATGGTTCAGAAGATATGGCATCAAGGCCTGAGTTGTCTTGCAGGTGAACCAGCTCTGATGTCTGTATAATAAAGCCAGGTAAGATATTTTCAAAGCACTAGCAGACCTGATGTGCATTGTTTTCTTAGGAAAATTAGAGATACACTTTAAAGTTACTCTGCAGTCACTTATCGAAAACAAATCTGAGAGTTCATTGCAGCAGCTAGTTTTATAAAGCATTGGCCGGGACACATAATTTACAAATGTATAGATCCTCCAAGTGACGAAAAATATGAAGTCTTTCTCCCCATATGACTTCGATTGTAATTTCCATTAGACTCATTGGCCTCAATTCTGGTAGCCATGTGAGGTAAATATTTTTTTGTAAGTAAAATACCTCATGAGGTATTTTCCTCTTTTTTTTGGGTGGCAATTCAGTAAGATTTTTCTCCATTTCCAAACATGAGGTAAAACATGAGGTAAAGGCATAAACTGAGGTTAAACATGAGGTATTTCAGCAATAAGCATGCAGTAAATAAATAATAGTTGTCTTTAATGTTAGGATAGTCTTTGGAAGATTTTTTTTTTATTTGGGGAGGGGAGGTGTATTTGATTATTTAGCAACCTATGAAAAGTATATTTGTAGGCATCCCTTATAAAAAAAAATCCAGTAAATATTTGGAGTTTTATTTCTACTATTCTTTTCTATTACACAGCCTGTTTAGGAACTCCACTAAAACAGCAATAGGATCTCCACTAAAAACTGCAAAATGCATACAAATTGACTTTACCTCCTGGTACAGGCAGGTGTTAAACTGTTCAGTAAATTATGTGCTAACATGCCCCCTAATTTCGATGAGAATAGTTATTTTCGGTAAAATTAATGCAAATTACCTCATGAATTACCTCATAATTTACCTTATATGGTAAAACATGAACCTACCAGAATTACTAAATGTCATTACCTCATGAGGTAAATTACCTCACATGAGGTCATTTGTTTGATAACCCTACCAGAATTGAGGCCAATGTTTTTTGCAAACTACAATGTAATGTATGGTGTATCAGAGTAGGATCATCCAGCAGGCAATCTAGGCAGGTGCCTGAGGCCTAGTGGGTGTCAAGGGGCCAACCTGGCACCTTCTAACGCCTCTCCTAGGGCCCTATTACATCTGATTCCATTTTTGTGGTGTATGCATGTATAGTGCCTGCTGTGACACATAGTTTTCTAGTTACGTTTTTTTTTTCTTTTCAACAATTTCACAGTTATGTTATTATGCCACACTGTCAGTTTATAAATGTTTATATCTCTATGACAGGGTCTCTTAAATAGGTTTCACCAAAGTCTTCCAAATTGTCCATAAAAATCTGTGCAAAACAGTATATCTTTTAGCTGAAGATTCCTCTCTGCCTGGGTTTATTTTCCAGTGGTGCTCTTCTCTCTTGATCATTTCCTTCACTCCTTGTCCTGTTTTGATATTTTCACAAGCAGTCTCTGCGGCCCTATGTGCACGTCTGCATCTCTCCCAGTCTATCTCCCATCCGAATCCTCCTTTCCTTTGAGGATTGAGCTTGTTTTTTTCTCACAGCTTCCCCCCGTATTTTGTCTCCCATTTGCCTCTCGGTCTTCCTTGTGGGATCTGTTATCCTTCCTACGCTTTGTTCCTCCTCTCATCGCTGCCTGTCTCTTTCCATTCCTCTCTCCGCTCTGCTGAGAGCCCAGCTTTCCCTTGGCTCTGCTGCCTTCCATCTGCAGACTGTCCTGACACTGACAGATGGTGCCTGTCACTCCGAGCTCCTTGCTCCCTCCCAGCACTGCTCAGAGCTGCCCCTGATGGCTGCCTCCTGGCACAGAGCGGAGCGGCTGACAGAGGAGGGGGTCTCCGGGGAGGGAGCTGGCAGGAGGAGGTGTTTAGCAGCGGCGGAGGGAGGGAGACGAGGTTCCGTCGTATTTAATTAGCAGAGAGATTAACGCAACCCCCCCTAGGCTGCGGATGTCCTATGCCAGGAGCGGTGCTGTGCTGCGTAGCAGGGTATTTAAATCCTTTCCATGCAGAACTGAAAATATGGCAAAAGCTGTGTAAAATTCTGGTAAATAGCACTGACAGTGCCATATATCAAACTCTCAACGTTTTTTTGTTTAAACATAGAGAGAAATCTAAAACTGTGTAACCTATTACACTAATTATGTTGTGCAGCACTGAAGTCATATGCTGTCACTTCTGTGCATTCTTCCACATGGAAGTGGCAGTAATTTGGGCGCCTCATATGCGCCCATAGAAAATATGTGCGAAATTTGGGCACCCGTGGCACCTGATAAATTGCACCAGGGCTACCTGCCATTAAAAATGCAGCTACATACAATTTTTTTTATATCATTCTTATGTATTTGGTGCTGCAGGCAGGCAAATTTTCTTTGGGTGCCACTGGGGCTCCCAATATTTTTTTGTGCAGCAGAATTGAGTTGTAGGCCCAGTGCACACCGAGCGGTTTTAGGAGCTATCCGCCAACCGCATCCTTCAGTGAAAACGCTTGGCTAATGTATTTCAATGGGATGGTGCAAACCAGCGGTTTGAGGTTTTAAGCAAACCGCAAACGTGCCTCCTGCTGCACGTTTGTGGTCTGCAGAAGCGTTTCAGCCTCAATGTAAAGTATAGGAAACCGCAAACCGCTCTGGAAAATGCTACATCAGAGCGGTTTTCCAGGCGTTTTTTTACAGAAGCTGTTTAGTAACAGCTTTTACTGTAACAGTATTTGTAATCTGCTACACAAAAACGCTCCCAAAAACGCTAGGCATGTTTAGAAAACGTCTCTAAACATGCCTAGAATCGCTCTGAAATCTGCTCCAAAAACCGCTAGCCTTTTGAGGATCTGCTAGCGGTTTTGGTGTGGGTCTTAGGCCCGGTTCACATTAGCGGTGGCCGTCCGGAATCGCCGTGCCGGAGCCGGACCGCTTGCAGAACGGACGGAACGGACGCACGGCATAGCAATGAAAGCCTATGCGTCCGTTCACATGCGTCCGTTCTGCCGGACCGGAGCCGGACCGGATCCGGACTCCGGCGTCCGTTCCAACATGCGCTATTTTTTGGTCCGGCTCCTCCGGCAGCCGTATCCGGGGCGGAGCCGGACTGCACCATCCGGCCAATACAAAGCTATGAGAACCGGAGAGCGCACAACACACTGGCTAAAAATCCGGATGTTCTACCCCACCTCCTATGCGGATTGTTGCGGCGATTTTGGATGGGGACACATGGGCAAGCATTTTGGAGTGGAGCAGCAGTGACTTTAAACGAGCTGGAGATGTTGGCAGCATGTCGGAGGTGGAGGTGAGTGCTAAACAGCGGAGGGCCTGATTCCACAGGTCCACCGTCTGCTGACCTCCCAGACCCCAACATTTTTATTTGGTTTGTACTAACTTTTGCCAAACGGATCCGGATCGCATCCTGATGAACACCTGATGCAAGAACCGTACGGTTCCGATCCGGATCCGGTCCGGATCCGGTCAGGTCATCCGGTCCGTTTGGCAGAGAACCGCAAGTGTGAACCGGGCCTTAGGGTCTATTTCAACTAGGATATTACATTTCGCATGCGTTTTTCCCATATGTGAAATTTTATGTTTTAGTGCAAATTTTATTGCGATTTCCATATGTGTCTAACACCATTTACATGAGAAACGGATGCATGGTGCAGAAATTTGCAGCATGCCACCCATATTTTTCTGCATCATACCGCATGTGAAAATTCGCATTCAATGGAAATTACCCATTTCGCATTCATTGG